>NW_006400019.1:2929593-2945300 GCF_000299155.1 Elephantulus edwardii | reverse complement strand
TTCTTGGCACAACTTGGTGAGCACGACCAGGGCAGCATCTGTTAACTGAAATATGTCAATTGGTATACCATCTATTCCTGGGGCCTTATTTTTTGCCATGTCCTTCAAAGCAGCCTGAACTTCTTCTTTCATCACAGAACATATTATTAGGGAGGCTGAGCTCTACGAGGAGGAATGTGGCATTAGGATTGGAGGTGGGCGCATCAACAATCTGCATTATGTAGATGACACAACCCTGCTTGCTGAAACTAAAAAGGACCTGAAGCGCTTGCTGCAGAAGGTCAAGGACTGCAGCCTTCAATATGGATTGAAGTTCAACATCAAGAAAACAAAGATTCTCACCACTGATCTGATTGGCAGCATCATGATAGATGGAGAAAACATTGAGATTGTTAACAGCTTTAAGTTGGTTGGCTCCATAATCAGCACTCTTGGTTCCAGCAGCCAGGAAATCAAAAGACAAATTGCACTTGAAAAAGTCTGCTTTCAGGGACCTCTCCAGAGTACTGAAGGGCAATGATGTAAGTCTGGAGACTAAGGTGTGCCTGATCCAGGCCATGGTCTTTGCAATTGCTTGCTATGCATCAGAAAGCTGGACAATGACTAGGGATGATAGAAGGAGAATTGATGCCTTTGAGCTGTGGTGCTGGAGAAGAGTACTGAATATATCATGACTGCTAGGAGAACAAACAGGATTGTCCTAAAGAGGGTGAAACCAGGCTGCTCCTTGGAGGCAAAGATTCTGAAGCTCCATCTGATATACTCTGGACTTGTTGCAAGGCGGGACCAGTCCTTGGCGAGGGACATCATGCTTGGGAGTGTGGAGGGACAGCACAAGAGAGGAAGACCCTGGATGAGATGGATAGATCCAGTGACTGGGGTAATAAAGGTAGGTGTGTCAGAGACAAGAAGGTTGGCTCAGGATAGAGCAGGGTTCAGAGCTGTTTTACCTAGGGTCGCTATGAGTTGCAAGCAACTTGACAGCACATAACAACAACAACAACAAAGACTAAGTCCTGTGTGCATCAAAACGTTTACCAATAGGGTGAAAAGAAAACCTACTGACTAAGATTAAACATTTGGCAATACCATATCAGACAAGTGTCTCATATCAAAAGTTTACAGAACCCTACAGGTCCTCCACAAGAAAAAGACTGTTAACACAATTACAAAATGGGCAAAAGACATGGAAAGACTTAACAGAGGAAGACATTCGGATGGTTAACAGGCACATGAAGAAAAGCTCAAAATCACTGGTAATAGGAGATGCAAATCAAAACCACAATGAAATACCATCTCATCCCAGTAGCAGTGGTAAAGTTTAGTAGGACAACAAGCAATCAATGTTGGAGAGGATGTGGAGAGACTAGAACTCTCTTCCACTCATGGTGGGATTATAAAATTATACAACTCTAGAAGGCAGTCTTGTGTTTCTTCAAAAAGCTGAAGATAGAAATTCCGTATCACCCAGTTATTCCACCGCTTGGAATATACTTTGAGGAAATTAGAATTAAGACACAAAAAGATATTTGCATACCAATGTTTATAGCAGCGTTAGCAAGAAAATGAAAACAGCCCAAATGTTCAACAAATGAATAGGCTGAGAGATTGTGGTACATTCAAACCATGGAATACTATGCAACTCTCAGAAGCAATGATTTTGAAAAATACTGTATACCATAGATGAGTCTGTAGAGCATTACACTGAGTTAACTATGTCTCTTAAGGACAAATACTGCACAAAACCATTACTGTAAAGATAGAGGGGGAACTAGTAAGATGTGTACAAAAGTCAAAGGGGAAGCAGGAAGGGGAAGAAGGACGGGAGCAGAATCCCATACAGGATTATAAAGATAGGTTGTTGTTTGTTGTTATGTACCATAGAGTTCTTATGTACCAACCCATGCTGACCCTCCAGACTTTCACAGGCAGGTAGGAGATTGTTCATCCTTTCCCACAGAGCAGCTGGTGGCCTCAAACTGTGTGCCTTTGGGATTGCAGCACAGTTTCTTGCCATTAGGCCACCAAAAATTAATGAACACAATTCATCAATATTAACAGACTTAAAAGGAAAGAAATATAAATTTATATTTATAGATAAATAAGTTGATAAAGTCCAACTTTCATTTTAGATGAAAATTAAGATCTTCCCTAAAGATCAGCAACAAGATTATAGTCACTGCTCTTAACAATTACAGTCAATGGTTTAATAGAAGTATCAACAAGTAAAATTCAGCAAAAAAGAAGTAAAATTGTCTTTATTCACGGATGACATGATCTATGTAGACCTTTTAAAAGCTACTAAAATTAACTAAATTTAGTGAAGTTGCAGGATATAAACTCAATATAAAAAATTGTTTCTATAATAGCAGTAAACAACAGGAAATTAAAATTGAGATAATATTTAAAATGTCATAAGTTTATGAAGAGCTTTGGTGGCCTAGTGTCAAGAAGCTGCGCTGCAATCCTGAAGGCATGTGGTTCGAATCCACCAGCTGCTCCACAAGAGAAAGATGGGCAATCTCCTCCTGTGTGATTAACTGCCTCTGAAACCTGCCAGAGGGTCAGCTATGGGTCGGTTCCAACTCGACGGTAAACAAAAACAATTTTATGAAAATATAGGGATAAATCTGACAAACATACAAAATTTATGTCCTAAAAACGAAAACCCATCATATACTAATTGCCACTGAATCAGAACCAAATCAAAGTTGACCCTGCAGTGAGCTTTCAGAGGTGGTAAATCATACAGGAAGAGACTGTCTCATCTTTACCCCAAGGAGAAGCTGGTGGATTCGAAATTCCGGTCTTTGGGTTGGCGGTGCAACTCCTTAAACAGTAGGCCACTGTTGTGTACCATGGAGTTGGAATTGACCCATAGGTGGTGACCCTCCAGAGGGTTTTTAGAGGCAGTTCATCGCACGGGAGGAGACTGCCCATTCTTCTCCTGCGATTCAAATTGCGTACCTTTAGGATTGTAGCACAGTTTCTTACCATTAGGCCACTAGAACTCCTTATAAAACCACTGAGAAAACAAAACACACTGGTGATATCCTTGTCAAAAGTGTGTAATCTTCATCTATTCATGAGGAAACATCAATAAATCTATAAGGAACATTAATCCAAAATAACTGGCCTGTGGTCTTAAAAAATATGAATGTTACAAAAGATGTATTTCAGGTCAAAGGATACTAAAGAGACATGGTGGTTAAGTGCAATGGTTAAAACTTGGAAAAGCTGTACCAGTCAGATCTGATTTGACGGTACACGTAAAAATAATATAATAAAAATAAAATAAAATAAAACTTGGAAAAGATGATAGTTTTGCTTCTCCCCCCCTGCTAAAAAGAATTCTATTTAGGGAAATTGGTGAAATTTTCATACCATCTATTGATTAGATAATAGTATTGTATGAATACTAATTTTCTGATTTTGATTACTAGATTACGATTATGTAAAAAGAGTTCCATTTGTAACTTACTCTGAAATGGTTCAGGAAAACCCCCACAAATACAAGAAAAAAACCAATATAGAAATGTGCTAAAATATTATTGAGGAGTACAGGTTAAGACTATTTAGAAATACTTCACACATAGAAAGCCTTAAAACTTTTTCTTTTCATTTTTAATTTTTTTAAATTCATTGTTGCACATTTTCTCCCACTCTGCAATGCATCCTACTTCTGGACTGTTGTCATATATATAATGCCTAATCATATATTCCTTTCAGACGGTTCTTCCCCTCATCTGTTCTAATACAGTGTTCATTATCTAGCCACTCTTTCCCCCTTCCCCCTCCCCTATATGTCTCTCCTATTTTAGAACAGCGATAGTATGCAGTGTTTGTACTTTTGTGACTAAGAGATTTCACTCAGCACAATGTCCTCCAGACTCCCCATGTTGTGTAATGTTTTATGAGTTCATTGTTTTTCAATGTTGCAAAATATGCCATTGTGTGAATGTACCATAGTTTTTCTATCCATTTGTTTGTTGATGGGCACTTGAGTTGCTTCCATCTCTTTGCTATGGTGAATAACACAGCAATAAACATGGGTGTGCACACATCTGTTTGAGTCATGGCTCTGGTTTTTTTAGGGCATATATATTTCCAGCAGTGGAATTGCTGGGTCAAATGGTATTTCTATTTCCAACTTTTTGAGAAAGTGCCAGACTGCCTTCCTTAGTGGCTATACCATTTTACATTCTCTACAACCTCTCCAGCATTTGTTGTTTGCGGCCCTGTTGAACTTTACTATCAATCTTTTTTATAAACAGATAAGTCTTTTGCTATAAAACTTCTGTAAAAATCTGAGATTATTTTGAAATAGAAAGTAAAGACCAATAACTAAAAGGATAAAAACATGAAGTACAATAAAGCCAAAAAGTCCCCCAATACCTGGTAACAGAAAAGTCAACCAAGCTAACAAATGACAAGGAAGTGGGACAGGGAATGAAATAGAAAACAAGACAAATAGACAGTAAAAAGATAATGGCAAGGATACTCCTACATCTATCAGCAATGACAATAAAAATGCATTAAACTCACCTATTAATAGACAGATGTTCTGATTATTTACAAGCAAATGCAAGGTCTTGCTGTATTCTATTTAAGAGAAATACCTGAAACAATATAACTAAGGAAGATGGAAAATCAGGAATGGAAAAAGTTTTAACAGGAAAATGCTAATAACAAGAACTACAACACACAGCATGCAGTGGTAGACTGCTGGTTGACTAGATGTTCATCCTTACCCTCCTCTTTGATAACAGAAAACCATTTGAAGTAAAAGCCTACATTCCAGTCTCCCTTAAAGCTGAGGTATGGCCACTTGACTGTGTTCTGCCATTGAGATAGAAGTAGAATTGTCTTCTGGGATTTCTGAACTTGTTGCTTATTGGAAATTGACTCCTCTCGACAGGTCCTTTTTTGCTCTCTTTCCTTTCCTCTTCCTTCTGGCCCTCAGTGGAGATGTGCTGGCCGGAGCTCCAAAAGTCTTGTGAACCATGAGGGGACCTTACGATGGAAACCATATACCAAGATGGTGAAGCAGAAAGATAGTGGTAAGAATCTGTGGTATAAGAATCTGTGCTGCAATCCTGAAAGCACACGGTTCAGATCCACCAGCTGCTTCATAGGAGAAGGATAAGCAATCTCTTCCTGTGTGATTACTGCCCCTGAAAACCCACTGTAGAGTGAGCTATGGGTCAGTTCCAACTTAGTGGTACACAACTACTATAAAGAAAATGATACAGTTTTTAAAATGAAATGACATATAAGTAAAAAAAAAACGGGAGCTCTGGTGGCCTAGTGGCAAGGAGCTGCAACTACAATCCCAGAGGCACACGGTTCGAAGCCACCAGATGCTCTGCCGGGAAAAGGAGGAATAATCTCCTCCTGTACCAGTCAGATCTGATTTGACGGTACATGCACACAAAAATAAAAAAATTAAAAAAAAGGAAACTTAGATGAAATGGACAATTTCCTAGGTAATCATAAATAACCCTAACTGATAAGCATGTTGCTAGGAAGGGCTATTCCTTGGAGAGGGACATGATGCTCAGAAAGGTAGAGAGGGTCAGCAATGGAGAGGAAGACCCTTAACCAGCTGGATTGACATGGTGACTGCCACAATGGGCTCTAATGTGTCAGGAAGTGTGAAAATGGCACAGGATAGAACAAGGTTCAGATCTGTTGTTCATAGGGTCGCGATGGGTCACATTTGACTAATGTCACCTAACAACAACATAATCGACAAGAAGGAACAGAAAACCTGAGGGTAACAAAAAATTTAAATAGCAAGGGAAAAACCTACCTGCTTAGGGTGATTTTCTAGAAAACATTCAACAAACTTTTAAAAAGTAGAGATAATTCCAGCCTAGCCTATCCTGAGGCATACAACAATAAAACCCAAGATAGACATGGAGTTCCATAATCCTTAATCTCAAAAAAAAGTCTATAAATGAAACCTACAAAAAACATGAATTTAGGAATAAAAAAAGGATGCCTACTACTATCCTTGGACGGTATAGCAAGAAATGCAAGGGTTATAGATTGACGGGAAAGAAACAGAACTGTGTTTCTTTTCAAATGTCCTGATTGTGTACATAGAAAATTCAGTCGTCGTCGTCGTCGTCGTCATCATCATCATCATCATCATCATCACCATCATCATCCACTATTAGGAGCAAAAAGAGAATTTAGCAAAATAATTCCACATAAGATCTACACAAAAAACTTGATTGAATTTCTATATACTAGCATTGCGGGCCTAGGCAGGATTTCGTTGTTGTATATAGAGCTGACTCACAACCGCTCTTAACAAGCTCTGAAAGTGATGTTGCTGTTATATACTGTGGCGTTTGAACAGACTCAGTTGACCCACCAGCAGATTTTTCAAAGGCTGTTAATTACACAGGAAGACTGTCCACATTTCTCCTGCAGAGCAGCTGGTGGATTTGAATCGCATGCCTTTGAGTTGGCAATGCAACTAGGCAGCACAAATCCTTACCACTAGGCCACCAGATCTCCCTCTAAAAAGTGATGCCACTTATAAAAAGATGTACAGGACTGAAAAATTATTGAGAGAACTTAAAGACCCACACAGATGGAGGGATATAACATGTTTATAAAGTAGAAAACTCAGTACTTAAACAATATTAGTTATTTTAATTGAGCTATTAATTAAAATGCAGTATTAATCAAAACTTCAGCAAATTGGGTTTCCCCCCCCCCCATGTTTAGCCAAATTCTAGTAAGAGGAAAATCCTAAAGACCAAGAATAATAAACTTAACTCACTGCTGCTGAGGCCGAACCCTCCAGCAGGTTGTTAGGGGCTGTAAATTGCATGGGAGCAGATGAAAGACATTTACCCAATTAGAGAAATGACCGATAGATTCAGTGTTACTACCCACCCCTTTCGCTATTCCACCAGCATCCCTTTCTCCTTCTGCCTACACCATTCAACACCTCACTCCCCTTAACCAGCCCTTATATGATGGCTTAAGTCTCAAGCGGTTCGGGTCTCTGTGATTCCCAACACCTCATGCTGCTGCCAGTCTCTTATGATGCAGCTAGTATTTCTTGAATTTAAAGAGTCTCTAAGTACAACTATCAGGTACAAGTATCAGGAAGGCTTCCGATCTCAGATAGTTCTGAGAAAAAGTACTTTGTCTTGAACTTCTCCAGGATTGCCTTCTTGTGGCTTAGTACCTCTTCTCTTCCATTTGCAGCAAGGTGGATATCCTATCCTTGCAAGGGGATTGTTTCCCAGGAGAGAGCAATGTGTCCTCTAGGACTGGTACATATTCGCAATTGCGTGCTATGCATTGGAGAGCTGGACAGTGACTAGGGATGATAGAAAGAGAGTTGATGCCTTTGAGCTGTGGTGCTGGAGAAGAGTGTTGACTATACCATGGACTGCTAGGAGAACTATTTCATCCTGGAGAGGGTAAAGCTGGACTGCTCTTTGGAATCAAGGATTCTGAAGCTTCGTCTGACATACTTTGGGTATGTTGCAAGGAGGGACCGGTCCTTGGAGAGGGACGTCATGGTTGGGAGAGTGGAGGGAGAGTGCAGGATGAAGCAGGGTTTAGAGCTGTTGTACTTAGGGTCGCTATGAATTGCAAGCAACTAGATGGCACAAAACAACAACAACAACAACAAACTGCACAGGAAGAGACTATCAATCTTTCTCCTGCAGAGCCTCTCTGGTGGATTCGAACTGCATACCTTTGGGTTAGCAGCACAACTACTTATTCACTAGGCCACCAGAGCTCCCTAAGAATAGATAAGGCAATCTTAAAGAATTTTTAAGCTGGAGGAGTCCTATTATCACCTATTATAAAGCAACACTAATCAAGACAATGTTGAATTGGCACAAGGATAGAGAAGTAGAACAATGGAACAAAACTGAGAATCCAGAAACATCAACATACACATGTGCTGGATTAATAAACAGCCATCATTTACTGGATATGTGCATGAAACAAATCACCTTGATCACTGCTTCACATTATACACAAAAATAAATTCCAGGTATATTATAATTTTAGTGAAACATCTAAGAAAAAAAATAAGATTACATCTTAATGAACTTGGCCACAGAAAACAAAGAACACCAGTCAAAAAGGGGAAAAAACTATATCATGAGCAACATTAAAATTAAGAACACCTAAGCAGAGGGTTATTAAAAAAGAGTAAGAACTTGAGTGGGATGGACTCAAGGCCAACAGACTGTGAGGACTGTGCACTGTCGGAGTCAACTCAAAAGGACCTAACAACATCATGTGCATGGCAAGGTAAGCCATGGGGCATAAGACGACATTGATAATGCACACAACAACAACACAAAATTCACATATAGAATTCTAAATAATAATAATAATAATAAAAAACGCAGTAAGAAAAGGACATGTAACCCAATGGAAAAATGGGTAAAAGGATTCAATATGCACTTTACAAATACGAGCATACATTTATCAAAATGGTTAAAATGAAAAAGTATAAACTGGTATTAGCACTTTGTTGTGTTTTTTTTAAATAATTTTTTTTTAATTTTAATTGGGATTTTAAGAATTGTTTACAGAAAAGTTGGATTTTCTTTCATTCATTGTTGCATATTTTCCTCTTTCCCTCCCCCAGTTCACTTTCTCTTTTAAAAGAAATATTCACTCATTGTTCTGTAATTTCCTCCCTGCCCCCTCCCCAAGTCCTCTTTGCAATGTACCTCTTATTCCGGACTATTTGTCTTCCATATAATGTATTTATTTTAAACAGTTATTTCTTTCATTTGTTCCTATACAGTGTCCATTATATATTCACTCTTTTCCTATTCTCCACCCCCTCCTGTTTGACCTATTTTATAACAGCAGTGTTATGCAATATTTATCCTTTTGTGAGTGAGATATTTTACTCAGTACAATGCCCTCACTCATGCTGTGTATTGTTTTACACATTGTTTTGCAGTGCTGTGTAGTATTCCATTCTGTGACTGTATCATTGTTTTTCTGTTCATTAATTTGTAGTGCAGGCACTTCATAAAACTGTTGGTATTATTTACTAAAGTTTAACATACACATATAGGTTCTACTCTTAGGTATATATCCAAAAGAAATACAAAATAAATGTGCACATGCTCACTAAAAAATAATACAAGGATATTCATAGAAGTACAATTTGTAAAAGCCAAAAATTAGAAGTGTCCAGCAAGAGTAGAATGGCTATATAAGCTCTGGTATACAGCAATATTGTTGTTAGGTTCCAACAGGTTGACTTCACACAACCCTTGATGTACCACCCTCGGCACACCATCCTCACTGCACATTGTGAGGTTTGAATCCATTGTTTCAGCCATGGTGGCAATCCAGCTCACATAAGGTCTTCTTTTTTTCCTAAACTTTTAATTTACCAAGAATGATGTAATTCTCCAAAGACCTGAAAATATGTCCAAAATACGTGAGACAGGTCTCAGCATCCTCCCTCCTAAGGGAGTTATACTTCCAAAATAGATTTTCTTCTTCAGGCACTTCATGGTATATTCAATATTCTTCACCAACACCATAATTTAAAGGCATCAATTAATCTATCATCTTTACTCATGGAAACCAGCCTGAGCTAGGTGTACTTAACTCCTGAAAGTGACATCTTTGCTTTTTAACATTTAAAAAAGTCTTTTGCAGTAGGTTTGCTCAATGCAGTATGTCATTTGTTTCTTGACTGTTGTTTCCATGAGCACTGATTACAGATCCAAGAAAAGCACTTGACTATCAGTTTGCCTTACTGTTGTAACTTGTCTGTTTCTGTGATAGTGGAGGCTATGTCACTGGTATTGCAAATAGCAGGATCACTCATGGTGGACAGGTTTCAGCAGAGCTTCCAGACTAAGAAGAGGAAGGAGGACCTGGCAATCCACTTAAAAACTGGCCATGAAACCTCACGAATAGGAGCAGGATGTACTACAATGAGAGCGCAACAGTCTAGATAAATCTCACAAGCATAATAAACACGTAATGAAACTACTACACACAACAGAATGCTTACTCTCTATGAACTTATATATGCTTCAAACACAAATGAAAGTAATCTATACTGATTAAAGTCAAGATAGTGGTTGCTGTTGTTGTTGTCGTTGTTGTTAAGTGCCGCTGAGTCGCAGGCGACTCATAGCGACACTATGAAGGAGAGTCCTCGACACTTGGGTGCCTTTCATCCTCTCTCCAGGTTCATAGGGTTTCCGGAGGCAAGCTATTACGAAAGTGGATGCCACTCCTCCTTCCACAAGACCTCTGTTGGAAATTACTAACTACACAAGTAGAAAGGAGGGGGTACTGGATACTAGCAGTGTTCTGTTTCTGATGAAACTAATGTATTCGCCTTTCTACAAAGATAGTGCCAAAGTGAAGAAGGAAGCCCCTGCCCCTCCCAAAACTGAAGGCAAAGCAAACGTGTTAGAGGCCAACCAAGAAGGCCATCCTGAGGGGCATCCACGGCCACAAAGAAGATCCGCACGTCACCCTACCTTCCGGCGGCCTGCTGAGGCGCCAAGACCCGGGGGGGGGGCAGCCCAAACACCCCCGGAAGAGCACCCCCGGGAGCAACAAACTTGACCACCATGCCATCATCAAGTTTCCCCTGACCACTGGGTCTGCCACGCAGAAGACAGAGGGTAACGACGCACTTGTGTTCCCCGTGGATGCCAAGGCCCACAAGCACCACATCCAACAAGCTGTGAAGTCGCTCTGTCACTCACGGTCCACGGCCCGCACCTTCCTTGATCAGGCCGGATGGAGAGGAGGCGGCCTGTGTTCGACCTGCTCCTGACGATGATGCTTTGGATGTCGCCGACAAAACTGGGATCCTCTAAACAGAGTCCAGCTGACTAATTCTAATAAACTGTTTTCACATACATATACACACACATACAAAGTATGTATTCATTGTGTGACAGTACATCAAGCTGTGCATATAAGATAAATTTTCTCTTTCATTTACTTCAATAAATAGGTATTTAAAAATTATTAATAAGCAGTATTTACTAAGCTTTTAACTACTGCTAGATTCTACACTCAGATGATGAAATGAATCACAGAATAGCTAAACACCTCACTCAAGGCCAGATAACTAGTATGTGGTAGACCTAGAATTTCAACAAGAGGATCTGGCTAGAACTATATTTTTAATAAAAGATGGGAAGAAAATATAACCTGATTAATCTTATAACTTCATCAGATAAAACTGGTAACAAATTCAAGGCAAGGGCAGTGAAAGAAAGATGCTTGAGGCTGACTTCTAATTTGAGAACTCAGCCCACCTGCACACAGGTGAAAATAAACTAGGTTATTGCTTTAAAAAAAAAGCTTCTTGAGGCTGATCTCATTTCAGTACATAGATGTAAAAATGATTAGTAATATTGTTTATTTCAGAAATGTAACAACTAAATGATTTTTAAAGTTTTAAAAGCAAAACCTTTTTTTAAAAAAAGCAAATTGGGAAGGGTGTACGCCAGGGATGTGTCCTATCTCCATACCTTTTCAACCTGTATGCAGAGCAGATTATCCGAGAGGCTGGGCTCTGTGAGGAGATGTGTGGCATTAGGATTGGTGGAAGATCTATCAACAATCTGCGTTATGCAGATGACACAACCTTGCTCGCTGAAACTGAGGAGGACCTCATGCACTTACTGCAGAGGGTCAAGGACTGCAGCCTTCAGTATGGACTGAGGCTCAATATCAAGAAGACAAAGATTCTCACCACTGGACCAATTGGTAGCATCAGGATGGATGGCGAACAGATTGAGATTGTTCACAGCTTCAGTTTGCTTGGCTCCACAGTCAACACTCTTGGCACCAGCAGCCAGGAAATAAAAAAACGTATTGCGATGGGAAAGTCTGCTATTAGGGACCTCTCTAAAGTACTCAAGAGCAACGGTGTCTCTTTGGAGACAAAGGTGCGCCTGATACAGGCCATGGTCTTTGCAATCACTTGTTATGCATCAGAGAGTTGGACAATGACTAGGGAGGACAGAAGGAGAATTGACGCCTTTGAGCTGTGGTGCTGGAGAAGAGTATTGAATGTACCATGGACTGCCAAGAAAACAAACAGATTCATCCTAGAGAGGGTTAAATCAGGCTACTCCTTGGAGGCAAAGATTCTGGGGCTTCGTCTGACATACTTTGGACATGTTGCCGGGAGGGACAGGTCTTTGGAGAGGGATATCATGCTGGGTAGAGTGGAGGGGCAGCGCAGGAGGGGAAGACCCTCTATGAGGTGGATTGATTCAGAGACTGGGGTAATCGGGATGGGTGTGTCAGAGGTAGTCCGACTGGCATAGGATAGAGCAGGGTTTAGGGCTGTTGTACATAGGGTCGCTATGAGTTGCCAACGACTCAACGGCACATAACACCAACAACAAAACCTTTTAAAGAGGAAAAAAAACATCATCAACTCAAGAAATGGCTAACAAGCATTTGATGAAACGAACTTGGCATATATTATATACTTATTAGTTGTCGTTAAGTGCTGTTGAGTCATAGACGACTCATAGTGACCCTATGAATGAAAGACATGAACACTTGTATAACTTTCGTTTCTCCATGTTCATAGAATATACATATTTACAATTCAAAAACCTAAACAAACATTCCTGATTAGCGACTCTCAGTACTATGATTATAAGGAAACTTAACAATGGATCCCCTGGGTAGTACAAAAGATAAAGCAACTGGTAACTAGCTGAAAGATTAGTAGTTCAAGGCCACCCTCATCAATGGAATAATCCCCTGGGGGGGGGGAGCAATACACCTCCCCACTATTATAAATGTCCTACCAAATTCAAAATATCTAATAGCTTGCATTTTAGTGTAATTGCCAGCCTCATTTCTGTCACCAAGTCATGATTTTCCAACTGCCAGTCCTTCTTTGTTCTAACTTTGGCATTCCAGTCACCGATTATTAATGCATTTGATTGCAATTTTGGACTGAAAAAAAAAAGTTGGTAGAAATCATCAATTTCATCATCATTGGCTTTTGTGGTTGATGAGTATCAGTTGTATTACTAGTACTTCCCTGTATGTATATGGATAGTATATGGCTCCAGTGGATCTTCCAGACCTGAGACAAACTAAGCAGCGTGACTGCCCATCCACTTTTGAAGATGGAAGGAACTGACAATGCACTTGGAGAAGAGAGGCCTCCTCAAAGGAGAGTCCACTGTAATGATGTGGGTGGAGTAGTCACCCAATGAGGGATCTTCACTTGCTGACGTGGCATGACTCAAAATGAAAAGATAGCTACACATATCCATGAATAACTGGAACATAGAATGTATGCATTATGAATCTAGGAGAATTGGAAGTTGAGAAAAATGAGAGAATGCATGAAGATTGAGATCTTAGGTATTAGAGAGCCAGGAGGGGCTAGTATTTGTCATCTTGAATCAGATAATGATATGATCTCTTATGCTGGGAATGACCATTTCAGTATCTGTGCAGTATCTGTGCAGAAGTGCAGTGCTGTAAATGATATCCACATACACAAAAGGAAGACCTATTAATATGACCATTATTCAAATATATGCACCAACCACTGAAAAGATGAAGAACTTGATGTTTTCTCTCAGTTTTTGCAGTCCGAGACTGATTGAACATGCAACCGAGATGTTGTTATGTGCAGTTGAGTTACCTGTCACCCATTGCAACCCATAGAGACCCTATGCACAGCAGCTCTGAACCCTTCCCTGTTCTGAGCCAGTCTTACTAATTCTGACACTTCAACCCCCATTGCCCCAGTCACCGTATCAATCCATCTCATCCAGGGTCTTCCTCTCCTGCACTATCTGTCCACCCTTCCAAGCATGATGTCCTTCTACAAGGACTGGTCTCCCCTGGCCACATGCCCAAAGTATGTGAGACAGAGCTTCAAAATCCTAGCCTCCAAGGAGAAACTTGTTTTCTGACTGTGATCAATTAGTTGTGGTCTCCACTGCACTCGGACCGAGAAACTTGTTTTCAACCTCTCCAGAAAAGACCTGTTTGTTTTCTTGGCAGTCTCTGGTGTGTTCAAGACTCTTCTCCAGAATAATTCAAAGGTATCGATTCTTCTTCTGTTATCCTTAGTCATTGTCCAGCTCTCTGATGCATAGCAAGTAACTGCAAAGATGATGGCCTGTATCAGGTGTACCTTAGTCTGCAGACATTGTTGCTTTTCAATATCCTAGAGATACAGTAATAATAAATGACTAGAATGAAAAATTTGGAAACAAAGAAGGATTGAAAGTTTAAATAGCTGCCTTGGTAACAGAAATGAGGCAGAGATCAGATGATAGAATTCTGCAAGGCCAAGGACAAAACATCAACTGCTCCTCTGCAAGTTCAAACTGAAGCTAAACAAAAGAAAAATAAGATTAAATGAGCCTAGATCCAACCTTGAGATTATTCCATGTGGATGTAAAAAAACAGATCCAGAACAGATTCAATGCACTGAACACTTTCAATTAGAGATCAGATGAGATGTAGGCAGATATCAAGTATATCAACTATGAAGGAAGCAAAAGGTTACTAAAATACCAGGAAAGAAAGGTCTAAAGGGATGACAGATGACACTCTAAACTTGTTCTAAAACATAGAGAACCTAATGGAAAAGGAAGAGAAGCTTTCAAAAGACAGTTTGAGAAGCTGTTGTTATGTGCCATCAAGTCTCTTGCGACTCATAGTGAGCCCTGAAACCTGCTCTATCCTGTGCCAATCTTATTGTCTCTGACACACCTACCCTCATTACTCCAGTCACTGAATCAATCCATCTCATCAATGGTTTCCCTCTTTCTCCATCCCTCTGCCCTTCTGAGCATGATGTCCCTCTCCAAGGGCTGGTCCCCCCTTGCAACATACCCAAAGTATGTCAGACGAAGTCTCACAATCCTTACTTCCAAGGACCAGCCTGGATTTACCCTCTCTAGGATGAACCTATTTGTTCTCCTGGCAGTCCATGGTATATTCAGTACTCTTCTCTGGCACCATAGCTCAAAGGCATCAATTCTCTTTCCATCATCCCTAATCATTGTCCAGCTCTCTGATGCGTAGCAAGTGATTGCGAAGACTATGGTGTGGATCAGGCGAACCTTAGTCTCCAGACTGATGTCATTGCTCTTCAGTAGTCTGGAGAGGTCCCTGAAAGCAGACTTTTCCATTGCAATTCCTTTTTTCATTTCCTGGCTGCTGGTACTAAGAGTGTCGACTGTGGAGCCAAGCAAACTGAAGCTGTCAACAATCTCAATGTTTTCCCCATCTATCATGATGCTGCCAATTGGCCCAGTGGTGAGAATCTTTGTCTTCTTGATGTTGAGCTTCAATCCATATTGAAGGCTGCAGTCCTTGACCTTCTGCAATAAGCGCTTCAGGCCCTCCTCAGTTTCAGCAAGCAAGGTTGTATCACCTGTGTAACACAGATTGTTGATGAGTCTTCTTCCAATCCTGATGTCACATTTCTCCTCATTAGAGCCCAGCCTCCTGAATAATCTGTTCTGCATATAGATTGAAAATGTATGGAGACAGAATACATCCCCGATGTGGAATAAAAAATGTAATTGCCTGGAGTTAGAAAACCAAATGGGGAATACACACTTGGTATTTTTTAAGCTGAAGGAACCGAGGAACAAATTCAAGCCTGAAGCTGCAATACTTGAGGATGCTATGGGTAGACTATTGAATGATCC
>NW_006400019.1:2891935-2929493 GCF_000299155.1 Elephantulus edwardii | reverse complement strand
TATATATATATAATCAAGCTTCAACTTGCAATATAAGGACAGTACGTAAATATTATAAAAATACTGAATGAAGGAGAGCTCTGGTGGCCTAGTGGCAAGGAACTGCAACTACAATCCCAGAGGTGCACGGTTCGAACCCACCAGATGCTCTGCCGGGGAAGGAGGGACAATCTCCTCCTATATCAGTCAGATCTGATTTGACGGTACACTCACACACACAAAAATAATTTAAAAAATTATAAAAAATATACTGAATGACACAGAAAATTTCAAAAGAAGATAGAAGGAATACACAGAGTCACTGTACTGAAAGTAACTAGTTGACATGGAATCACTTCAAGAGGCAGCATATGATCAAGAACCAAGGTAATGAAGGAAAGAGGCCAAGCTTCATCGAAGGCATTGGTAAAAAATAAGGCGTTAGGAATTGGTGGGATATCAGTTAAGGTGTTTGAGCAAACAGATGTAGCTCTGGACTTGTTCGCTAATCTTTGAAAAGAAATTTGGACTGGTCATCATATTAGAAGAGATCCATGTTTGTATATGTTCTCAAAAAGGACTCGAATAGAATGTCAAAATTGTCAAACAATATCATTATATCACATCCAAATAAAATCTTGCTGAAGATTATTCTAAAAGAGCTGGAGCAGTACATCCACAGGGGATGGCCAGAAATTCAAGCTGGTTTCAGAAAAGGTCGTGGAATGGGGGATATTAATGCTGATGTCAGGTGGCTCTTGGCTGAAAGCAGAGAATAGGAGAAAGATGTTCTGTTTTATTATGTAAAGGCATCCAAATTGAGAAAGAATGAGAATTCCAGAACACGCAATTGTGCTCATGCAAAACCTCTAAATAAGATCAAGAGACAGCTGTCCTAACAGAATAAGGGAACACTGCATAGTTTAAAATCATGAAAGGTGTGTATCAAAGATTTATCTTTTCTTCATACCAGTTCAAATTTTATGTAGAGTAAATAATTCAAGAAGCTGGACTATATGAAGAGGAATGTAGCATCAGGATTGGAGGAAGACTTATCAACAACCTGTGTTAAGCAGATGACACAGCCTTCCTTGTAGAAAGTGAAGAAGTTTTGAAGCATTTACTATAGAAAATCAATATGGAGTACACTTCAAAATGAAGAAACAAAAATTCTCTCAAGTAGATTGGTAAGTAGCATAACAATAAATGCAGAAATATTAAAGCGGTAAAGGATTTCACTACACTTGGATCCAATATCAATATGCACGGTAACAGCAATCAAGAAACCAAAGGACACATTTTCTGCCAAGGACCTCTTGAAAGTGCTAAAGAGCAATGATGCCATTTTATTAATTAAGGTGTATATAACCCAAGGTGTATTTTCAATTGCTTCATGGGCTTGTTAGACAATCAAAAAGGATGACCAAAGAATTGATTCCACTGAATTGTAGTGTTTGACATCATACGGGGAAAGGTGGCAGGTCAGAAAAAGAGAAGACCTTCAACAAGATGGATTGGCCCACTGACTGTAACAATAGGCTTAATCCCAGGTGTGATTGTGAGAATGGTGCCAGTTTCTGTTGTACTTAGGCTGGCTCTGAGTTGGAGTTGATGGCACCCAATAACAACATCCTGCCTTAATCATCATCTATTAGATCAGGATTGATCATATCAGACCATAAAACCTGGGGATAACGATATCATATAACTGCCACACTGTCTCAATATGTCAATGCCAAACCAATCATGGCCAAGTTGACACACAATCTCAGCCATCACATCTGATATACCTTTTAACACCTATACATTTGTAGCATGCTTACAGTTATATTTGAAATGAGATTTTGTTAAAACACATATAATTTTTAATACATTATCTCTGTTATTATAATATTGATCTTCTAATTGTAGAGTTTAGAGTGTTGGCATGCAGTTCTCTTGTAACCTGGGAGGAAAGTTTAAAGAAACTACAGCCAATGATAGAGAAACTCACAACTTCATGGACAGTGCTTGTTTTCAATGCCAGGAGTGAGTTGGGAAGGAAAGCACAATAACCAGAAAACTGGAAGATGGGAAATCAGTGGTGGAGAGAGCTGTGAACATCACCTGGACTCAGACCTATGAAAATGTAGAATAAAAATTCCATCTTTACTTGGAAAGGAATTAGGTGTGAGAATGAACAAGCTCAGTTCAATGAGCAGATCTCCATACTGCTGCTGCTTTTTGGGTTTTTTTTTCTCACTACTATGTTCAATTATTTCTGATACAATCGTTGTAACTGGACACAGTAGTGAGAGAAAAAAACAAAGTGTTTAAGTAGGATCATCCCTTTGGTTAGTTAATAAAAATATTTGTGCTTAAAAAAAAAAGAAAAAAATCAAGAAGTGGTACACTGGAAAATCTGCTGTCAAGGACCTCTCCAAAGTGCTAAAGAGCAAGGAAATCAGTTTAAAAACCAAGGTGCACCTGATCCAAGCCATGGAGTTTCCAGTTGTTTCCTCTTCATCTCAAGGATAGACAATGAAAAAGGAGGACAGAAGAACTGATTCTTTGAGTTGTAGTGTTGGAGAAGAGTACTGAATGTCTCATACACTCCCAAAAGAACACAAATACATCTTGAAGCAAGTACAACCAAAAGCAAGGCTAGTAAAGCTGTCACATACTTCAGGTATATTTTGTGGAGGGGCCAGTCTTTGAAAAAAGACATCATGCTGGGCAAAGTGGAGGGCCCTAGAAAGACTGTGTCAACAATGCCCCTGTGACTGTAACAACGGACCTGGGCAAATCAGAGACTGTACTGATGGGGCAGGATGGGGCCAGGTTCAGGTCTGTTGTTCAGTGCGACTGTGAGTCATGAGTTGTGGTCCACTCAAGGCTACATACCATCACCAACCACCAACAACTTGTATCATTCCTTACGGTTGATCTAAGGTTTCAAAGTCTATAATTAGGATTTCATAGTCAATGCATAGAAGCCTTACTGAATCTTGATAAGTTCCATTACACTCTCATCTTAAATTTTACATCTACAAATATTGAAATAGTATCAGACATTATATACTGCTTTCAAATGCCTTTGGCCTCCATGTTTTCAGATAAGAAAGGGGTTAATCTTTTTGAAGATCCCTTGTACATGATGGGTCACTTCAATCTCCTGCCTTCAAGCCTCTCTGTATTTGACTTTTGACAGATTAATTATAATGTATCTTAGTGTGGATCTTTTTGACCTTATCCAAATGTGGGTTCATTAAACTTCTTGGATGTGTATATTCATGTGTTATCAAATTTAGGAAGTTTCCATCCATTTATTGTTATTTTTTACCCGCAGGGACCCTTTGAACAACAGGAGACTGTCATCCTTAATCATTGTCCAGTAATTGTAAAGACCAAGGACTGGAAGACCATGGACTGGATCAGGTGCACCTTAGTCTCTAGACTGACATTGTTGCTTTTCAGCACTCTGGAAAGGTCCTGGACAGCAGATTTTCCTAATGCATTTAGTCTTTTGATTTCCTGACTGCTGGTGCAAAAAGTGTTAGTTGTGTAGCTGAGCAAGCTGTAATTGTTATAACAACCTCTATCTCTTCTCCATCTATTATGGGGCTGCTAGTGACCTAGTGGTGAGAATCTTCATCTTCTTGATACTGAGCTTCAATCCATATTGTAGACTATAGTCCTTGACCTTCTGAAGCAAGCGCTTCAGGTTCTCCTCAGTTTCAGCAAGCAAGGTTGTATCATCTGCATAATGCAGGTTGTTGATGAGTCTTCCTCCAATCCTGATGCCACATTCCTCCTGCTTCCCAAATGATCTGTTCTGCATATAGATTGAAAAGGTATGGAGACAGGATGCATCCCTGATGCATTCCTTTCCTGATTTTTTTCCCTCCACTTTTTAAAAAAATTTTTTTAAAAAATAATTTTAATGAGCATTTACAGAGATTTTGGATTTCCATTCATTCATTGCTGCACTTCTCTCCTCGCCCAGCCCTCCCCCCACCCCAGTTCACTCCTCTCTTTCAAAAGTAAAAGAAACACTCCTTCCCTGGTACACAATTCCCCCGCACCCCTCCCACCGCCAAGTACATTCCACTATTCAACCTTAATTGTGGACTCTTGTGATAGCCATAATACCCTAACATACATTGCTTTTAAATTATTCACTCCCTCATCTGTTTCAGTGCAGTATACACAATTTATCCAGTTTTTCTCAGTCTTACCCCAACCCTGATATCAATCCCATTTTACCCTTTCCTGATTTTTAACCATGCAGTTTCCCTGTTCTGTTCTGAAGACTGCTTCCTGGTCCAAATATAGGTTTCACATAAACACAATATTCTGGGATTCCCATTCTCCTCAGGGTTAGCCATGATTTATTGTGATCCAGTCAGTCAAATGCCTTTGCATAGTCAATGAAACACAGATATTCATTTTTCTGGTACTCTTTGCTTTTGGCCAAGATCCATCTGACATTGGGAATAATGTCTCTAGTGCCACGGTCTCTTCTAAACCCAGCCTGTATTTCTGGTAGTTCTCTCTCAATGTACTCTTCCAGTCCTTTTGTGGATAATCTTCAGCAGGATTTTGCTTGCATGTGATATTAGTGATATTGCTCAATAATTTCCACACTCTGTCAGGTCACCCTTTTTTATGGAATGGGAATAAATATGGATTTCTTCCAGTTAGTTAGCCAGGCAGTGTCCCTCCAGATTTCTTGGCACAATCTGGTGAGCACACCAGGGCAGCATCTGTTTGTCATAATATGTCAATTGGTATGCCAGCAAATCCTGGGGCCTTTTTTGGCAAGTCCTTCAGAGCATCCTGAACGTCCTCCTGCATCACCATTGCCTCCTGATCTTATGTTGTTTCCTGAAATGCTTCTGTGTCACCCAATTCCTTTTGGTACAGTGACTCTGTATACTCCTTCCATTTTCTTTTAATACTTCCTGGATCTTTCAATATTATCTTTGGACTACGTAATATCAACTGACCCATCTTAAATTTGTGGATTGTTTCTTCTGCCTGAAATATGCTGTTGAGCTTCACTAGCAAAATTTTCCATTTCCATTATTGTTCACTTCAGCAGTTCTCTTTGGTTTCTTTTTATAATTTCTCTATTGGTAACGAGAGCTCTAGTGATACAGGGAGTTGTACTGCTAACTTAAAAGGTGGTGCATCTCTTCCCACACGCTCCACTATCATTGTTATATGATGGTAAGTCAGAATTTACTCCTAGTGGACCCTCCAGCAGGTTCTCAGAGGCTAGAAATCACACGGGAGGAGACCGTTCATTTTCTACCTCTAGTGCTGCTGGTAGACCCCAACCATGTGCCTTTGGTTGAAGTTGTACTTATAAGCCATCAGAGCTTCCTTACAATTTACAGTCTCTGAAAGCCCTAAGAAGGGTCAGGTATGAGCCAGTTCCAACTTGACAGCAATGAAGTTTGAATACCTTTGATGGTATTCTCTATTTGATAGATACCGTGCTTCTGGTCTCTTTGAGTTCTTTGTTCAGTAAAGGATATTACTAAGTTTTTCGTCTATTAAATCCAGCATTTGGGCATTCTCATGGACACCTGGCTTTAATTTTTTTTTTTCACTTAAGAGCTATTCTTTTTCTTTAACGCTTTAAAATATTATTGGAAACTAGGTATTTTAGATATTCTGAACTAGCAACTCTGGAAATAAGAATCTTTCTCTTTTCCAGGGATGTTTTTTTTTCTAAATTTTATTTCATTTGTTGATGTTGTTGAAAACACATACAGCAAACCATACACCATTCTACACATACAGCGCAGTGGCACTGATGATGGTCAAGCTGTGCAACTATGCCCACCCTCCTTCTCCTAACATAATGCTCAATCAAGGCAGACATACTTTACTAGTTAAACAATTGTTGGCAGCATCAGGATGGATGGTGAAGAGATTGAGATTGTGCACAGCTTTAGTTTGCTTGGCTCCACAGTCAACAGTCTTGGCACCAGCAGCCAGGAAATTAAAAGGTGCATTGCCATGGGAAAGTCTGCTGTTAGGGACCTCTCCAAAGTGCTGAAGAGCAATGGTGTCTCTCTGGAGACTAAGGTGCGTCTGATACAGGCCATGGTCTTTGCAATCACTTGTTATGCATCAGAGAGTTGGATAATGACCAAGGAGAATAGAAGGAGAATTGATGCCTTTGAGCTGTGGTGCTGGAGAAGAGTATTGAGAATACCATGGACTGCTAGGAAAACAAACAGATTCGTCCTGGAAAGGGTTAAACCGGGTGGCTCCTTGGAGGCAAGGTTTCTGAGGCTCTGTCTAACATACTTTGGGCATGTTGTGAGGAGAGACCGGTCTTTAGAGAGGGACATCATGCTTGGGAGGGTGGAAGGACAGCGCAGGAGGGGAAGGCCCTCTATGAGGTGGATTGATTCAGTGGCTGGGATAATCAGGATGGGAGTGTCAGAGACAGTGCGATTGGCACAGGACAGAGTGGAGTTTAGGGCTGTTGTACATAGGGTCGGTATGAGTCGCAAGCGACTTGACTGCACATAACAACAACAACAATTGTAAGGGAGCCCTGGTGGCCTAGTGGCAAGAAGATGCACTGCAATCCTGAAAGCACATGGTTTGAGGCCATCAGCTGCTCCAAGGGAGGAGTCCCACTTATTTACTGCCTCTGAAGACCCACCAGAGGTTCAGTTATGGGTTGAACCCAACTCAGTGGCATGTAACAACAACAACAAGAAACATGTACCATAATAAATTTACAATATAAAAGACTAGAAAGAAGCCCTTAAAGCCTTTCAGACAGATCATCTAGAAGGCTGGGCTGTATGAGGAGGAATGTGGTATCAGGATTGAAGAAAGACTCATCAACAACCTACATTATGCAAATGACACAACATTTCTTCCTGAAAGTGAGGAGGACCTGAAGCGTTTGCTGCATAAGATCAAGGACTATAGTCTTCAATATGGATTGAAGCTCAACATTAAGAAAACAAAGATTCTTACCACTGGCCCAATTGGCAGCGCCATGATAGACGGAGAGGAGATAGAGGTTGTTAACAGCTTTAGTTTGCTTGGCCCCACAATTAACACTCTTGGTACTAGCAGCCAGGAAATCAAGAGATGAATTGCATTGGGAAAGTTGGCTATCTGGGACCTCTCTAGAGTACTGAAGAACAATAACGTCTGTCTAGAGACTAAGGTTCGCCTGATCCAGACCATAGTCTTCGCAATTGCTTGCTATGCATCAGAGAGCTGGACTGTGCCTAGGGATGATAGAAAGAGAACTGATGCTTTTGAGCTGTGGTGTTGGAGAAGAATACTGAATATATCACGGACTGCCAAGAGAACAAATAGGTTTGTCCTCGAAAGGGTGAAGCCAGTCTGCTCCTTGGAGGCAAGGATTCTGAAGCTTCGTCTGACATACTTTGAACATATTACAAGGATGGCTCAGTTCTTGGAGCGGGACATCATGCTTGGAAGGGTGGAGAGACAGAGACAGAGAGGAAGATCCTCAATGAGATGGACTGATTCAGTGACTAGGGTAATAAGGGTAGGTTTGTCAGAGATAGTAAAGTTGGCACAGGATAGAGGTTTCAAGGCTGTTGAATATAGGATCACTATGAGTTGCAAGCAACTTGACAGCACATCATAACAATAACAACAAGAAAGACTCAGACTTACAAAATATTTTTCATCAGTAACACTAGTTAGTTAAAAAAGTATCAAATAATGTCATTAAAGATCTGAGTAAGATACCTTCTAGCAATGCTCCATCAATTAATAATGACATATTTTCAGATAAATGTAGACTTCAGAAGCTTATCCCAAATGTACACCTTAAACCTGCATGATGGTCTTTTCCAGAAGAACAAGAGTAAACCAAGAAAGATGCTAAGTCGTTGCTGTGTGCTGTGGAGCTGGAACAGACTTAAAGCGGATACTCCAGAAGGTTTCCAGAGGGAGTCAATCATACAGGAGGAGACTTCCCATCTTTCCCCCTAAGAACCCCTGGTGGAGTCGAACAGTGCAACCCCTTCCCACCAAAAAACCGATCAGAAAACCGATCTTGTTCAGTATAAACTATGAAGGCTTCTGGTCAACTACAAATAACAGTATGGACTCAAAGATGATGCCTGTTGTTAACAGAATAATAAAAGGGTAAACTTTATTAAAGATTAACAAAGTAACCAACAAAAGAAAGTAACATAATTATTGGGGGAAATGGAGATAGAGTAGATAAGTTAAATTCTGGTTTTTAAAAACAAGATAACTTAATGAGAAAATGGTAAAATAAGAAACAGTATCATAAGTATATTCTATAGAGATTTTTAAGAAACATCTAAAGAACTAAAAATTAAATTAGGAGAAAGAAGTGAGATTATTGAAGTCTTGCTGTATCCCTGTTTTTTAACAAGGTACCACTTTTACATTCTATCCTTTAAAGTTAGGAAAAAAAAAGAAACAATTAAGTCTTCTGACCCTTTCCTCCACAAACCCAGTCCCTTTCTAGAGTATCTCAATATGTTTAGTTACAATTATTCTATGCAGTTACAAGCAAACACGCTAGTGTTAGTATGTATCTAGTCCTCTTTCATGTCTGTTTACATGAATGGTACCATCTGAGCACTTGTTACCTTGTCTTTCTGCTTTAACTATGTAAGTCAGACATATTTTTATTTTGCCAGAAAAGATACAAGTTATTTTTTAATGGCTGTATCCTCACTGTCTACCATGGTGGCTGGCAGATAGATAGTAGGTACTCAATAGAATTTTGCTCAGTTGTTCTTTTACAATTCACCAGAGAAAAGAATAGGAGAAGTACAATAAAGGAAAACAAGAAACCTCCTAGGACCCAATGTCCAAGATCATGCCTCTGGAAATGCTATGAACTTTGATAAATGTCGATGGTTGGAGGGGGGCTTCAGGCCTTTTGTTCATAGGTGCTGACTCGAAGGCAATCAACAACAACAACAATGTCCAAGCTACTCACAGAGTAGACTACATAGTTCTTAGTGCCTAATCGTGAGGGAAATTAGCCCACCAATCTGTACACACTTTTTTGTCATACTTACTCTGAGCTCTTTTGGGCCTGTATAGATTGGAAGCAAGTGTACAGCACCCGGCCAGTCTAGCAAGAAAAAATAAGAGGCAATGTCACAGAAAACAGAAATAATACTGAGAAACTTGGCAAATTAATAGACTCCAGCCTAAGACTTATAAGCCAACTCTGGAAGCATATAGGGGAAAATAAAAAAAAGATTGCGAAGGAGAAATATGTTGGAAATCTATTTCTACAGGAAAGGCTATCTATCTAGTTAACATGACTTACCTGATACAACTAAACATTTGAACATATAATAGCAGCCAATCTCCTATTTCTACTGTTTCCTCATCCACAAAGTGGGGATAATATTTATAAAGTTACTGTCAAGGTCAGAGAATATGTACATAAAACACTTTAGGGAGCTCTGGTGGTCTAGTAGGTAAGGTGTTGCACTGCCAACCCAAACTA
Source organism: Elephantulus edwardii (assembly GCF_000299155.1). Lineage (NCBI taxonomy): Eukaryota > Metazoa > Chordata > Mammalia > Macroscelidea > Macroscelididae > Elephantulus > Elephantulus edwardii. The sequence continues at coordinate 2,920,015 of NW_006400019.1, read as the reverse complement.
GTGGGGTTCCAACCCACAAGCTGCTCCACAGGAGACAATTCTGCTCCATTTAGTTTACTGACCTTATCTGTGTGAAAATAAAGCGAATCATCTTCAAATTGAGATGCTTCTGAGAATTAGGAAATGCTAACTAAATAGGCCACTGGGATTAAAGAGTAGAAGGGAGACTGGTGAAGGCAACCTATGGCGGGTGCCACTTAGCTCTCTCTAACCCTGTTGTCTGCAACCACACCAACCTACTTAGAATCTTTGTCAGAAAAGCCCTTCTCCAAGACTTACAGCCTTCTTCTGGTCACAAATCAAATGCTGCCTCCTCATAAAAACCTTCCTTGGCTACGCTATTGAAACAGCAAAGAGATTCCGCCACCTCCCATGTAAGTATATAAATGAATAAATAAAATACCTTTGTGTTTTTATCTTCTATGAAACAGGAAAAAATCAGTCCCACAAAGCCTTGATCCATCATCTGGTACATGGCTTGTGTGCGAACATCTGCAAATTAAAAAAAATAAAAAAATAAACCTCTCCAGTCAAAAAACTACCTCAGAAACTTAAAGATTTAAAATAATGGCATAAAATCTTATCTGGATTCAGATTCTAAAGAAGCAGGGATATGACTGTCAGAGCACAAGCATTTCACTGAGTCAGGGAACTTCTAACACACTATATAGTCACTCATGTATTATACTTATTACATCTTCCTTTCACTATATGCTAATAAAAGGACATATAGTTTCATTGGTCCCATGGAAGCAGTGAGTTAGTTCATGAATTGTGTTCCCTGTTACTGTTTTGTGCTGTTCATTCAGAAACAACCCACAGCGGACCCTCCCGTGGGTTTTCAGAGGCAGGAAGTGGCAAGAGAGATGGCCCATCTTTTTTCCCCACAGAGCAGCTAGTGGATTCAAACTATGTACTTTTGGGTTGGCACTGCAACTCCTTATCACTAAACCATCAGAGATAAATCTTGCTAGAAATCTGAAACACTTCCTAGATATGCATGGTAATAGGAAGAGGATGATAGTACAGTGACAGGTATTATATGTGTCCCATATATGCAAGAAAGACAAGCCCAACTTGAGGAGCATCCCACAGTCAAAAATGCCTACCCATAAAGGGGAAAAAAAGAAAAAAAGAACTGCCTCCCACCTCATCTTTACAAATTTTCATAAGTTTGAAAGTTTACTGGACTAGTAATTTTCAGTTAATTTTTTTATTTACTAGTAAATCTTTAAGTCTTTATTCTCTATTATATGGTCAAAAAAAAGTCTTGACATTTTAAAAATTATGATGCAAATAATTTTATTTTTTAAAATTTTTATTAATTTTAATGAACATTTACAGAGATTTTGGATTTTCATTCATTTACTGTTACACTTTTCTCCATGCCCAGCCCTCCCCCCCCAGTTTGCTCCTTTGAAAAGTCTATGTGCAACAATGAATGAATGGAAACCCAAAGTCTCTGCAAATTTTTACTGAAATTAATAATAAATTTAAATTAAAAAAAAATTTAAGTTAGAGTAAGGAAGGCAATGGATTTATAACTGCTCATGCTAATAACACTATATCATGGCATGGAGGAGGAATAGTGGAACTGTATTCACATTTACAACATTCCTCTTACCAAAACCATTTATGGAAAATAGGAACTGCATTGGAACATGCATCTCTGGACTGGAAATGATCATATTGATATTTTTAGCCTTAAACTTAAGTGTATTGTTCAAAATTATTTGTTATATATTTGTTTAAATTTGCCCTCTCTTCAGAACTGGGATCTAGAGGGAAGAGAAAAGACCAGAGTGGCCAAAATTATTGGGGCAGCTATTGCTGGCAGTTTAGGGCCTGTGTCAGGAAAAGGAAGTCTTACTCATAAACAATGTCACCTAAAGGTAATAAAGGGGTTCAGAATTGCTTCCACCATGGAAAGCTGGGCCACTTCAGTAGACAGTGTCACAGACGAGAGCCACAGATAGGCAAGGGAGTAGAGAGGAAGCTCCCACTCACTTGCTTTAAGTGTGGATCTGAAGGACACTTGGCCAAGGGTGGCCCACATCAGGTCCTCATGGCTGATTCGACTGACAGGCCCCAGCTCCCAGCTGGAAACAAAGAAGGACACTTCAACAATTTAGATCCTCCCAGAAGAGCCATAGGTGAGCATTAACATTACTGGTGAGTATATTCATTTTCTCCTGGACACAAGAGCCTAATATTTGGTCCTAAAAGCCTTCTGAGGTCCCAACTCTTCTATTTCTTAGTTGTTGGAATTGATGCAAAACCTCATAAGCAGTTCCTTACTTCACCTCTGCCTTGCATGCGGACTTCAGAGCTATAAAACAATCCAGTGGTAGATGGAATTTGGTGCAGGACTTAAGAACAATAAATGACATAGTTGAGCCTCTACATCTTGTGGTTCCTAACCTTTATACCATAATAGACAAAGTGTTAGTCAACAGCCTTTTAAGAACTACATTCCCTCTCTAACTTGATTTGTGCCATTGTTAGAACCTCTACTTAGAATATTATTGCTTTTAATTTTTGAGTCATGTACTTTTACCTTGTTAGTTAAATTTGTGTCTTCTAGGCTGCAACAGTTCCATGATGCATCTTCAAGGATATGAACATGTATGGCTAAGCACAACTGATAACAGTACATCTAAATTCCAAAATCAATCTCCACAATAGTCTACATGTTTCCTATTGCCAAAGGGGACATTTAGAGTAGTGAGAGATCTTCACCTTGAAACCTACAGTGTCCCTTTTCAGCAAGAAGTAGCTAAGAGAATACACCGTCCCCTTTTCCTTATGAATCAGGATGAAATCTCTCTCAGGAAGGAGTGATAGGGAATGGCAAAGGACAAACTGAAAAAGGAGATTAATCAGAACTGGTTTCGACAAGCACTGTGGCAATGGGACAATTAAAACAGACTTGCAAGGGGGGAAAATTAAATTTGCTTGCAAAAAAAGGGGGTGGACTAATTTTCTTTATATTTATGAAAACAGACCCTTTATTTAGATTTCCAGCTCTGGAATTCCAGTTGTAACATTTATTAGCTACATGATTGTGGGTAACTTAGTCCATTTCTGCCTCAATGTCCTCTCTCATTAGAAAGCCTAACTTAGAAAGTTGCTGAGAAGATTAAATTAGAAAATGGATGAGGAGGCCTTAATCTGATGTGTGGTATTTAGCAAATGTCTATTAAATATTTACTATTGGGGGAAAAGATTCTTTCATTGGTATACAATCCCCCCGCACCCCTCCCGCCACCCTGAGTACACGCCACTATGCAAACTTAATTTTGGACTCATGATACCATTAATACCTAATATCGCTTTTAAATTGTTCTCTCCTAAATCTGTTTCAATGCAGTATACATAATTTATCTAGTTCTCAGTCTTACTCAACCCTGGTATCAGTCCCATCCTACAACAGTGGCACCATGCAATATTTTTCCTTTTGTGACTGAGAAATTTCACTCAGCACAATGTCCTCCAGGGTCACCCATTTTGAATAATATTGCATGAGTTCCTTGTTTTACAATTCAGCATAGTATTCCATTGTGTGAATATACCACAGCTTCTCTATCCATTTCTTTGCTGATGGGCACTTAGGTTGTTTCCAACTCGCTGCTATAGTGAACAAAGCCGAGATAAACATGGGTGTGCATATATCTGCTTGGATGTCAGTTATGGTCTCTTTGGGATATATTCCCAGTAGTGGAATGGCTGGGTCAAACGGTATCTCTACTTGCAACTTTTTGAGAAAGCACCATACCGCCTCCCACAGTGGTTGCCACCATTTTACACTCCCACCAACAGTGAATAAGAGTTCCAGTTTCTCCACAACCTTGCCAGCATTTGTTGCTTGCTGTTCTGTCAAATTTTGCTATTCTGACTGGGGTGAGATGATATCTCATAGTTGTTTTAATTTAAATCTCTCTTAGAACTAGGGAATTTGAACATTTCTTCATGTGCTTGTTAGCCATCTGAATGTCGTCTTTGATGAAGTGTCTGTTCATATCCTGTGCCCAATTTTCGATTGGATTATTTACCTTTATCTTGTTGTGGTGCTCAAGTATTTTATAAATTCTAGATATAAGTCCGTTATCTGACATGTCATTACCAAATAGTTTTTCCCAGTCTGTGGCTTCCCTTTTTACTCTGTTGGAGAAGTTTTTGGATGTGCATAAGGATTTGAGTCTTAGAAGGTCCCATTCATCTATGTTGTTTTCTTCTGGCTGTAGATTTTTCAGGATACTTGGAAGACTGTTTATGTTGTGGATTAGGACTACTAGAGTTCTTCCAAGCTTTTCTTTAATGAAGTTTCCCGTCCTTGGTTTTAGTCCCAGATCCATGATCCACCTTGAGTTGGTTTTTGTCTATGAAGTAAGGTGTGGATCTTGCTTGAGTCTTCTGCAGATAATTTTCTAATTTTGCCAACACGATTTGTTAAAAATGCTGTCATTTCCCCACTTAACTGAGTTCATCTCTTTGTCAAAAATCAGTTGACCATAGGTAGATTTGAAGGTTCTAAATTTTATTTCATTCATCTATGTCTGTCATTGTACCAGTACTATGCTGTTTTAACCACCACGGCAGTGTAGTAGAATTTTAAATCAGGGAGTGAGATGCCTCCTACCTTTTTTCTATTTTTAAGGAGTGCTTTGCTTATTCGAGGCTTCTTTCCATTCCAAATGAAACTGGAGATTACCTTTTCCATCTTATTGAAGAATGGGATTGGTATTTGTATTGGGATTGCTTTGAACATGTAAATTGCCTTTGGTAGTATTGCCACTTTAACAATATTGAGTCTTCCTATCCATGAGCAAATGGATATTCTTCCAATTCTCCAGGTCTCTTTTCATTTCTTGCAGTAATGTTTTGTAATTTCCTTTGGATAGATCCTTTGTGTTTCTAGTTAGATTTACTCCTAAGTATTTAATCTCGTGATTCACTATTGTGAAGGGTATTGTTTTTCTTAGTTCAGGCTCTGTATTCTCTTTGTCACTGTAGAGGAATCCAACTGATTTTTGTATGTTGATCTTATATCCTGATACTTTGCTGAATTGGACAACTATGACCAATAGTCTTCTTGCTCAGACTTTAGGGTTTTCTAGGTATGTTGTTGTTATGTGCCATCGAGTCGCTTTCGACTCATAGTGACCCTATGTACAACAGCCCTAAACCCTGCTCTATCCTGTGCCTATCGCACTGCCTCTGACACACCCTTCCCAGTTACCCCAGTCACTGAATCAATCCACCTCAGAGAGGGTCTTCCCCTCCTGCACTATCTGTCCCTCTACTCTACCCAGCATGATGTCCCTCTCTAAAGACCTGTCTCTCCTTACAACATGTCCAAAGTATGTCAGGCAAAGCCCCAGAATCCTTGCCTCCAAGGAACAGCCTGGTTTAACCCTCTCCAGGATGAATCTGTTTTCTTGGCACTCCATGGTACATTCAGTACTCTTCTCCAGCACCACAGCTCAAAGGCATCAATTCTCCTTCTATCCTCCCTAGGCATTGTCCAACTCTCTGATGCATAACAAGTGATTGCAAAGACCATAGCCTGTATCAGACACACCTTAGAGAGATCTGGAGGGATCTTTAACAGCAGACTCTCTCATAGCAATACGTTTTTTAATTTCCTGGCTACTGGTGCCAAGACTGCTGATCGTGGAGCCAAGCAAATTAAATTTGTTAACAATCTCAATCTCTTCACCATCCATCCTGATGCTACCAATTCATCCAGTTGTGAGAATTTTGTCCTCTTGACACTGAGCCTCAATCCATATTGAAGGCTGCAGTCCTTGACCCTCTGCAGCAAGCTATCAGATTATCTGCATAGAGAGATAATTTTACCTCTTTGCCAATTTGAATACCTTTTATTTCCTTCTCTTGTCTTATTGCTATCACGAAGGCTTCCAAAACAATATAAGAGAGGTGAGAGTGGGCATCCTTGCCTAGTTCCTGTTCTTAAAGGGAATTCCTTTAACCTCTCTCCAATGAGAACAATGTTGGCTCTAGGGTTTGCATAAATATTTTTTACTATGTTGAAGAAATTCCCCTCTAATCGTATTTTGTTGAGTGTTTTAATCAGGAAAGGGTGTTGTATTTTGTCAAAGGCCTTTTCTTCATCAATTGAGAGGATCATACAGTTCTTGTTCTTTACTTTGTGAATATGATGAATTACATGAATTGGTTTTCCGATGTTGAACCATCCTTGCATACCTGTTATCAATCCCACTTGGCCATGATGAATTATTTCTTTGCTGTCTTGTTGGATTCTATTGACCAAGATTTTATTCAGGATTTTTGCATCTATGTTCATAAGACACATTGGCCTATAGTTTTCTATTTTGGTTGTGTCATTTCCTGGCTTTGGTATCAAGGATATGTTTGCTTCTTAGAATAAATCTGGGAGAATTCCATCTTTCTCTATTTCCTGAAATAGTTTATGTAGAATTGGTGACAGTTCGTCTCTGAATGTTTGATAAAATTCACTTGTAAAACCATCTGGTCCAGGGATATTTTTGTTCGGAAATTGAAAAAAAAAAAAAGGAAGTTACCTTTCAATTTCTTCTCTTATAATGGGTCTATTCAGATGTTCAGTTTCAGTTTGTGTTAGTTTAGGTAGGTTGTGCATTTCTAAATATTTGTCCATTGCCTCTAGGTTTGCAAATAATTACTTTTAAAATACAGCAAAATAAATCAAAATAAGGAAACTAGCTTTGGTATAACAAAGTCATAGCCTGTTTAATGGAAAAGAAAAAGAGAATATTCATTTCTAAGAACAATAAATTCAAACCTAGAGTTGCTATAATAAAGGATGCCTTAGGCAGAATATTAAATATTCCAGGAGGTATTAAAAGAAGATGGAAGGAATATACTGAGTCATTGTATCAAAAGGAATTGGCAGATATACAGAAGAATTTAATGAAATAGCATTTGAGCAAGAGCCTATGGTGATGAAGGATTAAGTTCAAGCTGCTTTGAAGGAAATAGCAAAAAATAAGACCCCAGGAATAGATAATATACCAATTGAAGTATTTCAGATAACAGATGCTGCCCTGGATGTGCTCACCAAGTTGTGCCAAGAAATCTGGAGAACAAGCACTTGGCCAACTGACTGGAAGAGATCTATATTTGTTCCCATTCGAAAGAAGGGTGACCCAACAGAGTGTGGAAACTATAGAACAGTATCATTGATTTCACATGCAAGCAAGATTCTACTGAAGATCATCCAAAAACAACTGGAACAGCACATCAGCAGAGAACTGCCAGAAGTCCAGGCTGGGTTTAGAAGGGGTCGTGGTACTAGAGATATTGTAGCTGATGTTAGATGGATCTTAGCTGAAGGCAGGGAATACCAGAAGAATGTGTATCTGTGTGTCATTGACTATGCAAAGACGTTTGACTGTGTGGATCATAACAAACTGTGGCTGACTCTGAGAAGAATAGGAATCCCAGAACATTTAATCGTGCTAATCAGAAACCTATTCTTGAACCAAGAGGCAGTCGTCAGAACAGAGCAGGGTAACACTGCATGGTTCAAAATTGGGAAGGGTGTACGCCAGGGATGTGTCCTATCTCCATACATTTTCAACCTGTATGCAGAGCAGATTATCCGAGAGGGTGGGCTTTATGAGGAGAAGTGTGGCGTCAGGATTGGTGGAAGATCTATTAACAATCTGCGCTATGCAGATGACACAACCCTCCTTGCTGAAACTGAGGAGGACATGCAGCACTTGCTGCAGAGGGTCAAGGAGTGCAGCCTTCAGTATGGTCTGAAGCTCAATGTCGAGAAGACAAAGATTCTCACCACTGGATGAATTGGTAGCATCAGGATGGATGGTGAAGAGATTGAGATTCTTCATAGCTTCAGTTTGCTCGGCTCCACGGTCAACAGTCTTTGCACCAGCAGCCAGGAAATCAAAAAACGTATTGTGATGGCAACGTCTGCTGTTAGGGACCTCTCTAAAGTACTCAAGAGTAACGGTGTCTCTCTGGAGACTAAGGTGCACCTGATACAGCCCATGGTCTTTGCAGTCACTTGTTATGCGTCAGAGAGTTGGACAATGCCTAGGGAGTATAGAAGGAAAACTGATGCCTTTGAGCTGTGGTGCTGGAGAAGAGTATTGAATGTACCCTGGACTGCCAAGAAAACAAACAGATTCATCCTGGAGAGGGTTAAACCAGGCTACTCCTTGGAGGTAAGGATTCTGGGGCTTTGTCTGACATACTTTGGACATGTAAGGAGAGACAGGTCCTTAGAGAGGGACATCATGCTTGGTAGGGTGGAGGGACAGCACAAGAGGGGAAGACCCTCTATGAGGTGGATTGATTCAATGACTGGGGTAACTGGGAGGGGTGTGTCAGAGGCAGTGCGATTGGCACAGGATAGAGCAGGGTTTAGTGCTGTTGTACATAGGGTCGCTATGAGTCGCAAACGACTCGACAGCACATAACAACAACAAGAACAACAATAAACATTGTAGTCCTCTGATATTTACCAGACTGTGCTGTTGTTGTGTACCACAGAGTTAGAACTGTCTCATAGCTGACCCTCTTCATGAGGAGACTGTCCATCATCCTTCTCTTGGAGAGCTGCTGAGGGCCTCGAACTGTGTGCCTTCAAGACTGCAGTGCAGCTTCTTGCCACTAGGCCACCACTGAAATCCCAAAGTCACATGGTTCAAATCTACCAGCTGCTCTGCGGGAGCAGGATGTGCAGTCTCCTCCTGTGTGATTAACTGCCTCTGAAAACCCAGTGGAGGGTCAGCTATTCGTTGGCTCCAACTCTAAGGTACACAACAACAACAATACTTACCAACATGTGAAGGCCAAACAGTTATATGAGGATGGGAGTGATACCAGCCCACAACTCTCATGGGGCGACCTGTGATTTCAGCCAACCTGTGTGTCTGTCAAGGGATTTTTCAAATGAGAGCTCAAAATATGCCATGCTCAATAGAGGCTCAAGAAGCACCTGGAGAATTAAATTCATTATGATTTATTATGATTTATGGGTTAATGTCAATGTCAAGACTATAAATATCTCCCCACTGACTGGAAACAGACATCATGATAGATGGTGAGAAGACTGAAATTGTGAATGATTTCATCTTACTTGGACCCATAATCAACTCCCTTGGTACCAGCAGTCAGGAAATTAGGAGATGTATTGCACTGGGCAAGTGTACCATCAGGGACCTCTCTAAATCACTGAGAAGCTATGATGTCAGTTGGTAGCTAAAGTGCACCCGATTCAGGCCATGGTCTTGTCACAGCTGTTCAGAATGCATCTGAAAGTTGGACAGTTACTAAAGATGGGAGAAGAATTGACACCTTTGAGTTGTGGTGTTGGAGCAGAGCACCAAAGCGCTCATGTACTGCCACGAAAGCTAACAGATAGGTATGTTGTGGAGAAAGTGCAGCCAGTGTGCTCTTTGTAGGCAAGGATGACAGAGCTTCATCTGTCATACCCTGGACATATGGTTAGGAGATGTTAATCCTTGGAAAAGGACATCATGTTTGGTAAGACCTAGAAGCCCCAAAAGATGCAACAGTCTCTTAGAGACCACCAAGGATATCTCTGCCTCTGTTGAAGCTGCAGACAGCTGCTCTGGAGAAATTTCTACCCGATCCTTCCTTTTGTCAGAACGCCGCAAAATGATGACAGAATGAATGTGAATAATTTTCACAGAGTCAACCTAGAAAGAAATGTGCAGAAAAAACATAATATTACATTGACATATAAATTTAGAAGTGCATGTCATTACTTTAGCAGGCCAAATATTACACCTTAGAAAACTGACATTTTTCTGATGAATTATTTTAATAAGACATCCAACCTCAATTTATATCCACATTTTAGAAAACACACACACACACACACACACACAGACACTCTTAGCTCAAGGAAGGCTTTGTTAAATGATCAACTAATACAACTATGAACAAAGGAATATGAGTCAGAGACTCTGCCTTTAAAGTACTATAGTCTAGTCTAGTTTTGCAAGAAGTAACTAACTGGTAAGTAAACATAGGAATTGTGAGGAACTGAGAAAAAAAATCTTCATAGAGATTAGCTATTTCCGGATTGCAAGAGAGAAAGAGACAAAATTAGCTAATGAGGCACCTTGTAGGTATCAGAGGTAAAGAAGCCTGAGTAAAATTTTTGGAAGAGAAGCTGATGTATTGGTTTGGAATACATGCCTTAGAGTTGTATGGCCAAGAAAGCCAGGTTGATGGAGCGAGATTACTGGATGAAGTAGACTGCAGAGATTGTGGAAAGAGACTGTAGACCTATCAGGAAGATGAACCCAACATTTGGGGAGCTTATGAACCATGAAGAGGAAATTGTCAAGATGAATTTTAAGTTTCAAACTTAGGTTGGGAACTAGGGTCTGGAAGGAGGAAAGGTGAGCTCTTTTCAGATAAATTGAGAGGCAATAGTGTGTGGTGATTTTCAGCAGCAGAGATCAAAAGCTAGATTTAAAGGTCAGGGAGAACAGAGGAACCCAAACCAGAACAACAGAATGGGGCTATTTTCTAGGGAAAATGTGTTGGCATTGCCAACTGTTGTTGCAAGGAAGCTGCACTGTCCAATGTGTGGCCAATGTAAAATACACACTGGGTTGCCCAGATTTAATACCCGAAAGAAAAACAAGAGAAAACATCTCAACATTTCTTAATATTGAATGTTGTTGTTATGTGCCATCGAGTTGCCTGTGACTCATAGCAACCCTATGTACATCAGCTCTAAACCCAGCTCTATCCTGTGCCAATTTTATTGTCTCCAACACGCCTATCCTCATTGCCCCAGTGACAGAATCAATCCATCTCATTGAGGGTCTTCCTGATAGATGTTGATAAAACTCTTACTCATTCTTTTAACTCCACTGATCTGAAAATGGAATTAATAATCTTCCCCCTTTCTTTCAGAAAACGATGTTAGTTCAAGCACACTTTTATGCTAAAGGGACAGAGGCAGGCAACAAGAAAAGTTTGAAGAGCAAGGTCTCGGAGGTTGTGGGGGGAAAGAGACAAAGTGGTTAAAGCTGAGAAGTAAACAGGTTCTTGTCCTACAGTTCTGCTTTGTTTTTAACTCATTGCTTTTATGCATTGTTAATTTTCCCCTTCATATTTATGCCAGACAGGGAAAGGCTGAGAGTTTGATCTTACATGGCTGTTCACAACTGTTAAGACAAGGTCTGTATGTATCATGTACATTTTACTTTATGGAATTACTGTTGATGTAGTGCTTTCACCCATGCCATCTGCCCACAGACATCTGCTATCCTAGTGATTCCTATAGCTTTCCCCCCTCCTTTATTGGGGGCACCCCTCTCTCTCTTCTTTAGTGATATTGTGCTGTCCATCCTATTTAGGTATAGGCTTTTCCCTTCATCTAAGTTAGTTTATGTCTAATTACTGATTTTCCCTCCCCTTCCCATCCTGTTCCTGGTAACTACCAAAGACACTTGCTTTCTGTGTTCCAACTTTTATAGCATCTCTTTTTTTAAATTTTTTTTTCTTTTTGTGTGTGTGTACCATCAAATCAGATCTGACTGGTACAGGAGGAGATTGATTGTCCCTCCTTCCCCGGCAGAGCATCTGGTGGATTCGAACCGTTCGCCTCTGGGATTGTAGTTGCAGCTCCTTGCCACTAGGCCACCAGAGCTCCCCTGCATCTCTATGTGGCTTCTATCACTTTTCCTCATCTACTTGTTGGAAATTAGGGAAAACCATTTTCACAAAAGCACAGATCCTCAACACACTGGAAAAGAAAAAGACTAGTTCTCTAAGACAACCGGGAGTTCAACAATTTGAAAACACCAGATGTTCTGCATTAGAAAGATGGAGAGCACCTGCTTGTAAATATTTACAAGATTGGAAGTGACTTGATGGCACTGGGCTTTTATAAAACAATTATAGAATGTCGGCTAGAATCAGGAAGCCAGAAACGATAGGAGAGGAGGAAATGCAAGGTGGTGCTAATACTGAATATTCTTAGACATTAAATAGTCTTGTCTGTAGTGAATAATATGTTGGGCTGGTAAGCAAGGGGTTAGTAGTCTGAGTACATCAGTGGTTCTGTGGGAGTCAGATGGGCAGCGTCCTCTCACACAAGAGAAAGATGGAGATTTGGGTATGTGCTACAAAGAACAGAGAATTCAGTTCTTTCCTAAAGAGTAGGTTCAACATCAGATTTCATTAGCAACAAAAGCCCACTCAGCTCCATCATAAGAAAGACTCCCCCAAAATAGAGTTTCCACTATGTGAAATCGGAGCACACATACCTTTTCAACAACTGGTCGTAATTCATTTGCAGCATATGTGACCTTAGACTCACTCCTATTGGGGATAAATTAGAAAAAATAGGGGTGGAAGTGGGATTTGGAATAAAGGTGGATTAAACAACATTCACAGTTCTTGTCATGAAGCCTTAGCAGTGGAAACTGAGGCCTCAGCACTTCCATCATAGGAGTCAGCCCTGGGTGCTGAGGTGAGCGGGCCATGTACATGCTGTGCAGTGTAAGGGCCGAGCAAAATGTATTCACGTCAAGCTTCCAAGCCAGGGGAGTAGGCAATTTAGCTGGAGAGACATAGCAAAAGGCTTGCAAGGCAAAGTGTGTAAGTGGGGGATTTCCTCAAAATAAGGCAGTGCATGATTATGGAAACGACATAATAGTTCTAACAATAATGGGAAGCAGAAGATGGGAATAAATAACAAAAGTCTTACCTTGTGTCATCATTTAACTAGAGTGGGAAAGAGAAGAAAACATTATTGACCACATTATGCTTCTTTGATGTACACAGACACGGACTCTTTAAATCTGAGGTTCTGGGCTTGGGCTTGCTAACGCGGGAGGCTGGAGGAATTCTTACTACAGAAGATGAATTAAGCATGCTGTCATGTGCCTTGGCCTCAGCAACAAAGCAACAGGAACTTTCTTTCCTCCTGAAAGCCTTTTGCAAAAGCTAAGGGCTTCAAGCGGAACACCCGGGTCCCTGGGGGCTGGCGCCCAGCGAGGCTACGCCAAGCGACCTGAGCGTCGCCGGCCGGGCATCAACATGGTCTGGCCACGGGACTGTGCCCTAGGCCCGGGCTGGGGGGCCTCTGCAGCCCTGGCAACTGCCCGCAGCTGGGCTGGTCCGGTGCCGACTCACCTCCCCGATGCACAGCCCCATCACTTCCTCCTTCTCGGTGCTCAGAGCATGGTTGAGGCACACCAGGAAGGCGTCGGACTCTAGATGAACGGCCTGCACCACCTGCACCGCCATCTTGGCCGGCCTTGTTCACATCCGCCAGGGCCTCACTCTCGCCTGGCCAACCGCGGCCCGCATGGCGGGCGGCTCCGGGGGGCGGGCCTGGGGCGGGGCGTGCGCGGAGAGGCGGGGCCTCCTGGGCCTTGGGCCGCAGCGGGCTTGGGCCGGGCGTGGCGTGCTGGCGGGCGGGGGCGGCGCCCTGTTGTCGCGGCAGGACGGGTGTGTCGGCGGCGCGGACGGCGGCCGAGCGGGTGATCGCCTCCATCCGCGTCGGGAAGGCTGGCACCATCTTGCCGGCTGCGGAGGAGCCTGCGCGGCCTACACGCTCGGCGGACTGCCCGTGGAGGCGGGGCCGCTGCTCGCCGGCCTCTAGAGCCCGGGGACGAGCTTTTGAAAGTCGGTCGTTAAACAGTTAAGGTTTTCTTTTATTTGGTTTCATTTCTAAGTCACAGCCGCGACCTCGGTCAAACTTCCGGACCGCTTCGCTGTCCCGACCTCCGCTCGTGACTTGGATGCCCTTTAGCGGGTCCCGGGCTGTGGGCCGGGGGTAGGGAGCCTGGAGTGCGGGCCGAGCTGCTTAGAAGCGGAGTAATTAGCTGGAGAAAGGATCTCTTCATGTGAGTAACCTTTAGCAGAAACACAGTGATAATACTGTATCTGGCAAAGTATCACTTTTAAAATGAGTTTCTGCGACTTTCTCCAGAGGACCGAATGTCTCTTTCTTTCCCTGGGATGTGGAACAAAGCTGGGGGACTTCTACTTGTACTCGAAATCAAATTGTCGCTTCAAACGTTCAGAGGACAGGCGGCCTTAAGATAATAGGCATGGTAAAATAAATGATGTCTAAAAGTGACTTTAAGATATTCCAAACGTGCTATTCATGAAAGGACAGCCCCCTTCCAATTTAACGCCCGATTTTAACAATTAAAGGTTCATTGTAGCGACGCCTTTTTTATCAAAACGGAAAAAATGTTTAGCGTGCCGTTGCCACAACCAACCTATGTTGATTTTGGGAGAAAAATTTGAAAAGGGTTCTTTCCTACGATTCTACATTCCTGATGATGTCGTCTTCTTTCATGTCACTTTCAACATTGACCTGGCCCATCCAGTTTAATTATATACGCACATGCCAGCAACCTCAGTTTTTACATAATATGCTTAAAGATCATATGTCATAATTTCCCTTTATTTTTGAGGAATAGGCAGATTTTCAAGTGTGCCTTTTAAATTATATCCATCTAAATGTCTCCTTAATTGCCAACTCCAACATGCATTTTTCTTTTATTACTGATGCTCTGGGAGCTCTGGTAAGGAGTTGTGCTGACATCCAAAAGGCATGTGGTTCAAATCAGCCACCACTCTGCAGGCAGGCAGATGGGCAGTCTCCTCTCATGGGATTTACAACCTGTGAAAACCCACTGGACGGTCCGCTAGGAATCCATACGATTCTACAGCATACAACCACAGCATGCTTATTCTGATGGCCTAGTGCGTGAGGAAAGTGCGGCTAACCTAAAGATGACGCCGTGTCTAGCAGTTCAAATCCACCAGCTTACTCTGCAGGAGACAGGTGGGCAATCTGTTCTCGAACAATATACTGCCTCAGAAGGTCAGCTATAAATTAGCTTAGACTACAGACAAAAGAGTTTGGACTTACGCCATGATGGGGCCAGACTGTTCTCATTAAGGATATGTATTTCAGCTTTTCAATTGTTGACAAAGCATCTTTTTGGTACTTGTTGTTACTCATTTTCATATCCAGACAGTGAATGTTCCTGCCTACATTTTCCAGCTTTAACAGTTAAATGATAGTAGAAGGAAAACAAAGTTATTAAAATGTGTAACAAACTTACTATGTGCTAGACACGGAACTAAACATTTTTATACATTATGTGTGCAATCTGCCCCAGTTGAAATGAGGCTCTCATTTCAATGTGTGACTTTGGGCAAGCAGCCTAACTTCTATATGCCTCCATTTCATCATTTGTAATTGGAAAGAATAGTTGTGTCCAGCCTCATAATTGTGGTGACGCGCAAATACATCTGTACATGGAAAGCATGTTGCTGTTGTTATGTGCCATCAAGCCAACTACAGCTCTGAAGGATGCCCTATCCTGAGCCTTCCCCACCATCTGACATACCTGACCCCACTGCCACCGTCAGTGAGTGTATCAATCCATCTCATCCAGGGTCTTCCTCTCCTGTGCTGACCCTCCTCCACCCTGCCAACCATGATGTCCTTCTCCAAGTAGTAATAAGTGATAACTATATTAATGATTTTGCATTTTCCATTTATACATAAGGAAACTGAGATGGAAAAAAATTAACTTGTCAGAACTCAGAAAGTGAGGATTCATATATAGACCAGATTAGCCCCATGATGCAGTCTAACATAGTAATAATTTTGCCCATTGTAAATGAGTGAGCTTAGTGACTTCAAAGAAAACAAGTACATTTAACTGCTGAATGCATAAAACTGTTTGACCACCTGGAAATGAAAGCAAATGTATACTTTAGAAAAATGAAAGTATGATGGTCTGACTCAAATTTCCTTCCTTAGAAAGGACTTCCATGGTATCAGTATTTTTTAGTTCTTTCATGGATGCTATAAAGTTTCCTAAGTAATTCTTTGAACTCGTGGTTTTGTGACTGGTATTCCTTGAGTTGAGAGCTATTATAGTCTATTTAGTTGCATTCTGTATCGAAGTTTTCTGTAAGGTTTTGAGAGATTCATCTTAGTTCAAGAGATCCTGAAAGTGTCATGTTGGGGAAGGGGGGAATTTTCTAATCAGTTTGAAAAATGCTGCATTAAGCCAGTTTCTTTATTGCATTACTTGCTAGAGCTTTTACCATGCTACCATGCTTTATGATTCCCCAAACTAGGTGATGAAAAGAAATACAGGGAGCAAATGCTCTAAGAATCATATTTAGGTATATGCTATTGGTAGGCGTTGATTTTAAGCTCTTATTTAGGCTCTGCTTTTCTCTACTGTGGGTGCTTTTGATTTGTGCTCATATAGCAGTTTTGCTATCCCTTGATTGTTTCAGTTGCCTCTCTCTGGGTGCGCATGCTACCTCTGACTGGTAGGTAGCACACAGAGGTCTGGCATTATGTGCTATAGTTTGTTCTCAGATTTCATCCTGCTGACATGCAGCATGTTGGCTTGTGAGTGACATCGCTTTTCTTCAGTTCTTCTGAATGTCAATATAAACAATAAATTTTATTCTTTAATTATAAACTAAATGTCACTATGTTGATTGTTGCTAGGACCTGTCTGTGAAGCTATGATGGGCCTAAAACCCTAAACACTTGGTTCCACTTTAGGAAAAAATTCCTTGTACACATCTGCCTTTCATAATCAAAACCTTGACTTTTAAATATTCTACCTTGGCATTAGTATTTACCAGGAATTTGCTTCTATCTCTCCTTTTCAAAGCCCTGGGGAGGAAAAGAGGCACAATAATTGTTTTTGCTCAACAGAAAAGAAATAATTTTGAAAAATATTGCTCTAACTGGAGGCTTAAACACATGCAGATATTACATTATTATCTGTGTGCACATGGCCAGTCACACTTGTCAGATGGCCTGCCTGTGACCAGATGTATTCAGGACTGGGCAACTCAAGTCCCTGATACTTGTCAAATAATGTATCCTTCTTGCTATTGAAGGCCCTGTAATACCACATTTTGATAGGACTGCTTGTGAAATAAGCAAAGAACAACTTCTAATTAAGAAGCTAAGTTATGCACTTTGGTTTAGACATAAATATTAGTGATAACAGACAAGATTTTTCAAAGGTTTTAATGGAGGAGGCAACTTTGTCATGAGAGTCAGGTAAGCAGGTGGTAGACGGGATGCAGCCTAGTATTTGGGGCAACGTTTGGCCCTCATAGAGTGGTCATAGTGGTACTTGCTGGTGAAAGCAAAATATATATATAAGGGTAATACCTAGGATCATACTATAATAAGATTTTAGACTCCTATTTCCTGTTTTAGGAAAGTCAATCTGGTTTTGAGATAGTAGCCAATTGACTGGGAGAAGAGACTAGAGCCAATTATGAAAATGCAGTAATGCAGGCATATGGCCATTTGTGACAAGGTTGGGGAGGTGCGAGAGAAATGGAAAACAGAACAAAGCAGAAGTATTTTGCTGAGGAAGAAATAACAGCTACTGAAGTGGAAGACATACGTCTAAGTTTTAAGACTCAAGAAAGTTGTTTCCATTTAGAGAACCCAGGCTCGGAGTCAGACCCACTCAGAGTCCAGTGGTTATACAACTGTAATGCTCTTCAGTTATTCACTAAAAGTCTATAAAGATTTTTTTTACTTTGCTTTTAGGAAAGGTAAGCCTGCAGTGTTAAGAAACAAAACAATCCAACTCAGCTCATTGTCCTTGAAGAGAGATATTGGTTTGCCTTATTTTGAAATACTGGATTCTTCCTTGGTCTGCATTATACTGCATTCTGGCATCTGGTTTGCTACTGACCATCTCATCTTGAGATTTTAATAAACTTGCATGGAGAAATACAGTATATCATGTTACTTTGATACCAAACTGAGCAGAGGATAGGAAGCAATCTACAGTGAAGTTAGAACCAGGGAAGAGTTGATCTGAATCACCATCATCATCCCCAAAGTGTCAAAACCCCATGAAACTGCCTAAATATTTCTCTGAACATGAAAATCCCCTTTTGGAAAAGCCTGGCCACTCTAGCTTTTGTAGGTAAACTGATAAATTGGCCCTTTCTTTGCCTTTAGAAAACATGTTTTTCATTTAGATCTGACTGTCAGAATCTTACCTTTCAAAATGGAAATTTATTAGAAATAACTTCTAACTAGGGAATATGGCATGAATATGTCAAACTGCTTTCCTGCTGAAAGACGTGGGATGTGGGCATACTTTTGAGCCTATCTCTTGTTAATTATGTTAACTACATCTTGACAGACACTGCTTTGTGAATGCAAACTGTGTAAGACCACGGCCAGGCCCACAATTTCATAAAACTCTCTAGCCAGTTCTTCAGGTTCTATTTTGGTGTCATTCCAGTTGTCCTGCAAGTGAACATCTCATTTCCTCAGTCCTGTGTCTGCCAGTAGACATATGTTAGATCTGCTTCTGGTTGGATGGTGCCAGGTCACCTAGCTCACTGGTAAATTCATTCAAACCCCAAAAGTCACACTGTGTCCTGTGCGCGGGTGCTGCAGGCTTAGGCGGAGAAAAGCAGGGATAGAATTGGAACCCAAATCCCAGAATGGCAGGAGAGGATGTGGGGGCTCCACCCGATCACCTCTGGGTTCACCAAGAGGGTATCTACCGCGACGAAAACCAGCGCACGTGGGTTGCTGTCGTGGAAGAGGTAACTGTTTACATTTTACTTATTTCTTTTGCTTTCAAAAAACTTGGTTTCTATCCAGTCTCAGTTTTCTGAAGTCTTTGATTTTGTCTTGCTCCTCCCTTTCCTTAGGAGACAAGTGTCCTAAGGGTGCGAGTCCGGCAAGTTCAGGTTTCCTTAGGTGACGCAACTAAGCCAAGTCACCTCCTGACCTCCCAGCTACCTCTCATGTGGCAGCTCTATCCTGAGAACTGCTACATGGATAACCAGTCTCGGTTGTGGCAGATACAGCATCATTTAATGGTACACATTCTATTTAACCATCCTTTGTTGCATTGGGACTCAGAGAACTACTCCATAAATGTCTTTTTCTGACAGGTCAGGGGAGTTCAGGAGCTGTTGCTTAAGCTTTTGCCTGATGATTAACCTGGTACGTATTTCTATTTCTCCCCAACCCACTTCCTTTTGTTTACTGTGTTTGGTTGTGGTGATGTTAATTATGTCCTTTTTTTTTTCCAGGTGCTGGGATTCTAGGAAGATATTCTCACTTGTTCAGTATATGGCGTTCACTTCATCCTCCACTGCAGTGCACCCACTCTTGGGCCTGGGGGGAGGGAGTGAGGTCATGAAGAGTCCCACATGTGAAACTGCAAAGACAGGGTTACACTGACAGAAACATTTAGTCAGAAGCCAGTACCTTGACATTGACTCCTTTGGAAATTGTCATAGAACCTTTACTGGACGTCATCGGCTGGAACTGGGATCTGATGAATCCCACAAAAGTCAGCACCTGCTACAGAACAGATGCCCTGACCACCAAGGACTTGGTACTGACTTAGAGAAGACAGCAGCTTCTAGCGGCATCAACATCTGTTTGTTGCTTATTTGCCCTGCGACAGCTCACCTGCCTTCCTTTCCTTCTCTTGTCCTGTAAATATTCTAGGTTTTGCTCCAGTGTTTTCCATCCTGGTACTAACCTATCTAAGACCTGAGCACTCTAGGGAGCTCTGAAAAGAAAGAGAGAAGAGTTATCTGATAAAGAGCTACAGAGGCACCCTGGGCCTTTTTCCTTCCTGAAATTGTGTCTTCAAATTATTAGAATTTACTGATCAACATTGCGGGAACATAAACACATTCTCTGGTTACAGACACTTAAAATAGGCTAGTTTCTGCAAAAGCACCAAACAGTTTAGCTGCTTTTAACTGGCACCTTTCTCAGGAAGTTGTAGTATTGTTCATTCCTAGGAAAGGCTATGATATAATGGCTATGTATAATAGCCTGGATACATTGAAAGTACGTTTTCACTTTTTTGAAAACAATTTGAGAATTGTTTTCAACCTCCTTTTCATCAAGTCCATACTGCCTTTTAGGCTTCCTTTTAAGTCCATTTAATCCCTCCATCAATGTTTTGAGGTAGGTATGGTCCCCATTTTATATAGAAGTAATAAGGAAAAAGGCTCAAGGAGTTTAATTATGTGCAGAGGGCTTTTGGCAGTTGGATTCCGGCTGCCCTAAGATCATGATGTTATAGACAAGTTGACTGAATTCAAGTTGGGGTTTTTCCATGTAAAGTTTATCTTCCCAAGCTACTGAAATGGATATTATAAAAATATAGTCAATTCATCTTATGAATGGGAAGAGTACTTTTTTAAAAGTGTGATCATTCCCCAGAAATTATAAGGGCATACTCTTGTCTCAGAAGAAAATGTCATGAAGAGGGTCTCTATAGGGCAAAAATCAAAATCATTTTTCTTGTTTTAGTTTTCTGGATATGCCACAGAAGGATCCGTGCCAGAAACAAGCCTGTGAAATACAGAAATGTTTACAAGGTACTATGTAAAATCCTTTTTTTGTATTTTCCAATTTAATTATGAACTAACTACAAGAGATCAATTGTTATTTTTTTCCAGCAACCTGTATTAACTCTTCTCTCAGAATACTTTCTGTAATTAATTCATCCTGAAGAGAAATTTTTCCATTATTAAAATAATAGATGAAGATGGATGTTCATGAAAATGTAGAAAATTGGTAAGAAAACAGGTCTGAGTTAAGACAAAAGACTAACTTTGACTTAAATTCTTTTCATTTTATGATATAAACAATGTTTTATAAAATGTTAATTTCTGATAATGCTATTATTTTTAGTTATGCTTGCCTTCCCTTCCTCCAATTTTGAGAGGAAAAGTATTTTTCTCATTTAATTTTTTCTCACCAATAAATTGTTCCCTAATTTGAAATAGCAGCCCATGGCCCAGACAGAATCAAGTTCAAAAGAGCTGATTACACCCCCTTGCTAGCGTGTAGGAGGAATGAGGGTTGAGTCCTGGTGGCACACTGCTTAAAGTGCTTGACTGCTAACTGAAAGGTTGGCAAATCGCACTCACCAGCTGATCTCTGTCATGCAAGGTCCAAGACTCGAATGTGATTCATCAACGGTGAGAGCTGGGTTCAGTCATGTTGGGTGGGGATGACGAGCACCCTTGTAAGAATGCTAAACATATTAAAGAATTTATCCTTTAATCGAGGAGAGGCTGCCTTGACCACATTGTCAGGTTGAGAAAACATGCACAGAAGTTAGATAACTTGCTTCCACTTAGTAAGTGCTGCAAATTTACAATGTGGTCATCGTAGCCTCACCACTGCAGTCAGGAGTCTGTTCTATTCCAGACTAAGAATCCCTTTCAGAACTAAGGGACAACACTCAAGAGCTGTCAGCTGCAACTGATCTAGAAGTTTTGGTCTAAACCACATAAACCAAAGCCATTGCCATAGCATCAGCTCTGCCTCTGGCTCATGACAACCCAACTTTTCCCAGGTTGTCCTCTTTATATCAGCAACAAGTCAGAGTTGCTTTAAGTAAAGGCTAGTGAGTTCAAACTCTTAACCCTCTACTTAGCAGCTGGTGCCTAACTACTGCACCAGGGCTCATGCACCTTAGGGCAGATTTTCCTTAACTGAAGGTATCTCATGGTGAAACAGTCTCACCTGCTTTGGGCATGTTGTCAGGAGTCCTTGCAAGGAGACATGCTGGGGAAAGCAGAGGATCAGAGAGAGAGAGAGAGAGAAACCCTTCAACAAGATGGATTGACACAGTGACTGCACCAGTGGGCTCAAGCATATGAAAGATGGTGAGGATGGCATAGAATAGGGCAAGGTTCAGATCTGTTGTCGACCTGGTGGTACATAACAGCAGATCAAGACACACTTTTTCAGTTGCCAGGTGGTATTAAGAGGCCCACAGCTCCTTCCCAGTTTCGCACCATCCTCACAGCATCGGATCAGTCCATCTTCACAGACCCTCTGCTTTTCCAAGCACAAGCGCGATGTCCATGGAATTAGTGACCCTAAAACGTAAAAGTACTCCTCTAGAACAAAGGCACAAAAGCTATTAACATAACAAAAAGAAATTATATATGAAATTATCTTTCAATCACTTCGTCAATTATGTTTTTCTCCCTTGTTAATCTGCTGACAAGTCTCTAACCAAAAAGAATCCCATGAACTTGGGTATATCCTCTTGCTTCTAGTTTTCTAAGTCGCTCATAAAGTGGAAAGGGTTGGAAAACACTACTCTAAACCGCTGGACCTTAGTCCCATGAGATCGTGACCAGGGTATGCCCATCTGTTTTTCAGCCACCAACTACATGGAATCAAAATGTCAGGCTGTCATCCAAGAACTGCGTAAGTGTTGCGCTCACTATCCCAAGGGAAGATCTGTCGTCTGTTCTGGATTTGAAAAAGAAGAGGAGGGAAAGCTGACACCGATATCTGCATCAAATGGAAGTTCCTCTCCACGTTGATCTTCTGGACTCTTTCTTTAGGCTAGGCAGCAAAGAAAAGCCAACTAGGAAAGCTGACGAATTGCCATCTATGAAGAACAGACAAAATCTAGTAAAATAAAAATGTAGAATGTTATCAAAGAACAGCAGAGAGAGTAAAATTGAGTTGCTAAATAAACTAGTTTTGCAAAAAACCGTTTTGGTTTGGTACTAACTGTTTCTTGAGCCTGTTAGAAGTATGTGTTGATGCATTGTCTCTAGCATTTGAGTTTGCACTGCTAGGGCCATGCAGAAAGCTGCCTGAGGAGTTAGGGAGACAACTCCTACCTCCAGCGCTACCTGATCCAATTCCCAGTCATTCAAGGCACTTTTAAAGCTGCAAAGTTTAGGGAGCTTTCTGTTGTTGTTTTAAAGGTAGAAATTATAGACATATTAGAAATTTACATCCCAAAGATGGGAGGGACTTTCTACCTTGGAAAGGAACTGTGGAAGAGGCTGCAAAGTTTCTTTATGGGTGTCAGTAAGACCATTTCTTTCTGCTTTTACATCCCAACCACAGGGCCAAGGCAAAAGGAACTTATTTGTTCAGTGAATGGTAGGAAAGCAAGAGGAATGTCAGAGCCAACTCCATTGCACCTACAATAATTTACCATAAGGAAAATAAAAATACTTAACCTGAAGTCAGACAGGTAGCAACAAAATTAAAATCCTCAGGGGGTTTGTTCCTGCTCTCCCCTTATCAAAGCCAGTTATAGTGCGTCCTGGTGAGTGTCATCATGAGACTTCTGAAGAAAGCTGACAGCTGTCATCAATTCAGGGGATAGGGACCATAAGTTAATATGCTTGATTTCATAAAAAATATAGATACTAGAAGTATTACCCCACCTCCCTGAAAGAGTTCTCTTTCTAACCAAGAGTAGGGCAGATTCTGGTAGGTAGCCCCCTTGATGTTCAAATATGATTATTATTAAAGATCTTCTTTTAAACAGTGTTCCCAAAAGGGGTTCCAGGAATTCCTAGAAGATGAAAAATACGGCTTTAGTGAAGGAAGTCTGGAGAATGCTCAGACAAAAGTAAACAAGTTTTCTTTTCTGCAAGTCTTCAGGGCTTTTCATATATTAAACTATGAGTCTTTAGAAAGGACAATCATATACAGAATTTGCTGAAACCACCCTCCACCATGAAGTTATTCAAGTTATCAGCCCAGCACAGCATGTAGTGTGTGATGTACTATGCCATGACAAGTGTTCTCCAGACAGACTTGGGCAAACCGTGCCTGTGATAGTTAAAGTTGTGGCAACTTGTTTGGTCATATGATAACCATATCATTTGCTATGATCAGCCAGTCAGTTGTTGGGGGAGTTTCCTCAGCACAGTAGCCTACTTCCAAAAAAATCTATGAATATTCTGGCAAAGCTCACTGGTTTGCTTTGGATTCTCTATCTGGCTCTTCATCTAACCTCTGGTTCTAGTAATGTGCCAGCCTTGGCAGTTTACAAGCCATCAGTCTGCCATCTGCCCTGCTAATGCTGGATTTGTCAGACCCTGGACCTCTGTGAGCCAGAAGCCTCCAGTATGGTGCCTGACCCATGTACTTGAGACTTTTAATCTGTACCACCACATATGTCATTTATTGAGATAAATCTGTCTACATGTTGGTTAGGTACTGCCGAGTTTACTATTCACGGTGACCCTACGAACAACCAATCTGTACCTTATGGCTTATCCTGTGCCATCCTCACCATCTCTGATATGCTCAAGCCCACTGGTGTAGTAACTGTAGTAATCCATCTTGTTGAGGGCCTTCCTCTCTTTCACTGACTCCGTCTGTCCCAGCATGATGTCGTTTTCCCAGGACTGGCCTTTCCTGACAACAGGCACAAAGTATATGAGATGACATTTGTTTGTTCTTCCAGCAGTCCAGAGGACAGTACTCTTCTCCAGCACTACAACAGAAAAGGCAGTACTAGTACTACTACTGCCATCCTTTTTCATTGTCCAACTTTCAGATGTATAGGAAGTTAATTGAAAATACCATGAATTGGATTGACCACACCTATGCCTCTGGAATCAATGAACTTTGAGAAATGAAGATAGTTATAGAAAGGCTTCAGGCCTTTTGTTCATAGGGTTGCTATGAGCCATGCTTGACTTGATGGCACTCAACAACAACACAACACAAGTCTTCAAACTGATATAGCTGTTTAATACTTTACAGAGGTCCCTGACAACACAGATTTTCCCAATGTGACATGTATCTTGATTGCTACAACCATGAGTCTGATTCACAATATCCCATGCCAACCAATTTCATTTCGTCAATGCCTAGTATGCCAATATTTGCAAGTTCTATTTCTTCATAAACAATGTCCAATTTTCCTACTTTTCTATTTCCCACATTCCACATTCAAATTACTAGTGTTTGCTTGCAACTGTTTATTCTCCTTTGTATTTCCCAAATGAGGGCTCAGCCTCTGGTGCTGTATTTACTAATCTTAAATGTGTTCTACTGTATGTTTGGTTTTTAAGCTAGCTAAATGGAAGAGACCCATATTTATCACCATTTCAAAAAGAGGACCTGACAGGGTGTAGAAATTATTGAATAATATCACTAGTACCACACACTAGCAAAATCCTGGTGAAGATGATAAAAAACACCCCCAACTGGAACAGTAGTACATCAGCAGAGAACTCTTGAGAAATACAAGCTGTGTTTAGAAGAGGCTGTGGCACTAGAAACATCATAGTGAATGTTAGATGAAACTTGGCTGAAAGCAGAAGAGTACCAGAGGAATGTCTATTTGTGTTTTATTGACTATTCAAAGGCATCCGACTGTGTGGATCTCAACAAAATTTGTGGCTTGCCTTGAGAAGAATGGGAATCCCAGAATACCTGATTGTAGTCAAGGGAAACCTATAATTAGACCAAGAAGCAGTCCTCAGAACAGAGCAAGTAAACACTGCATGGTTCAAAATCAAGAAAAGAGTGCATCAGGGGTGTATCCTGTCTCCATACCATTTCAATCTATATGCAGAACAGATCATTCGGGAGTCTGGACTTTATGAGGATGAATGTGGCATCAGGATTGGAGGAAGACTCATCAAAAACCTACATTATGCAGATGACACAACGCTGCTTGCTGAGACTGAAGAAAACCTGAAGCGCTTGCTGCAGAAGGTCAAGGACTGTAGTCTTCAATATGGATTGAAGCTCAATATCAAGAAGACAAAGATTCTCACCACTGGGCCAATTGGCAGCACCATATTAGAGAGAGATTGAGGTTGTTAACAGTTATAGCTTGCTCAGCTCCATAATCAACACTCTTGGTACCAGCAGCCAGGAAATCAAAGGACAAGTTACACTGGTAAAATCTGCTGTCAAGGACCACTCCAGAGTAACATACTTTGGATATACTGCCAGGAGGAACCAATCCTAGGAGAAGGATATCATGCTTGGAAGGATTGAGAGACAGCAAAAGAGAGGACTCTAGAGGAAGTGGATTGACACAGTAAGTAGGATGAGAGTAGGTGTGCCAGAGAGAGAGAGAGAGATGGGCTCAGGATAGGACAGGGTTCAGAGCTATTGTGTAAAAGGTCGCTATGAGTCACAAGCAACTCAATGGCACATAAAACAACAAATTACCAAAATCCAAGTAAAATGAGATCACTGAAAAGGTGAATCTTTGTCATCTATTGGGAGGGTTGAGGTATTCTTGATGTTGAGAATCTATATTGAAGGCCATATTCTTTGATCTTCTGCAGCAAGTAGTTCAGGTCCTCCTCAGTTTCAGCAACCAAGGTTGTGTCATCTGCACAACACAGGCTGTTGAGTCTTCCTCAACTCCTGATGCCACATTCTTCTTCACAGAGTCCAGTTTCTCAAATGATCTGTTCAGCATACAATTAATAGGTGTGGAGAAAATAATACAACCATTACACACACCTTTCTTGATTTTAAACCATGCAATATTCCTTTTCTGTTTGGACAATAAATTCCTTCCTGGTCTAGATCTAGATTTCACATGAGAACAACTAAGCACTCTGGGATTACCATTCTTCTCAATATTAGCCATAATTTGTTATGATTCACACACTCAAATGTCTCTGCATAGTCAATAAAACACAGGTAAACATCTTGGTGAAGATTATTCAAAATCTGCTAGAACAATACATGACAGGGAACTGCCAGAAATTCAAGCCAGATTCAGAAGAGGTTTGATATCAGAGGTATGCTACAAACCATACCTCCTTAGGAATCAAATCAGGTCACTTCCCTAAACAGATGCGCAACCCTCCATTGAGTTTCCCAGGCTGTAAA
This sequence comes from Elephantulus edwardii, assembly GCF_000299155.1. Taxonomy (NCBI): domain Eukaryota; kingdom Metazoa; phylum Chordata; class Mammalia; order Macroscelidea; family Macroscelididae; genus Elephantulus; species Elephantulus edwardii. Next base: position 2,893,311 of record NW_006400019.1, on the reverse strand, counting down.
TCTGAACAGGAGACTGGCCAGCCTTCCCCCAGGTGCTGTCTCATAGACTCAAACCTCTGGAGCTACTTGGCACTTTGCTTAGCAGTGCAACATGTGACAGCAAGCTGGGACCAAATAGGACCATTTGCCAAGTGCTTAAGAGTGGAATAAGGCTAGTCCTTGGAGAGGGACATGATGCTGGGAAGGGTGGAGGGTCAGTGAAAGAGAGGAAGACCTTCAACCAGGTGGACTGCCAAGGTGACTGCTGCAATGGGCTCTAGTGTGTCAGGAAGTGTGAGGATGGCACAAGACAGAAAAGGGTTCAGATCTTTTGTTCATAGGGTCACTATCAGTTGTGCTCAACTCAACAGCACCTAACAACAACAATGGCATAGTGGTTAAATTCTTGGTTGCTCACCTACGAACTGGCAGTTCAAACCCACCAGTTATTCCACTGGAGAAAGATGTAGAAGTGTGCTTCCTTTAAGATTACAACTTAGAAACCTTATGGGGCCATCCTACTCTCTCCTGTAGGGTCTCTATAAGGTGGAATGACTTGACAACAGAGAGGTTCTTTTGCTTAATGACAGTGTATCCAGGCAATGATCGTCAAAATGACAAAAAAGAAGCAAGTAAGATGTAAATATCTTACTGGAAGAGGAACACAGCATCTAGCATTTACAAAGTATTCCTGACAAAAAATACTACAGGGACACAATCAGCAAAATCCAAACTCTGAGAAACTAAGGAACAAACAGGGAGCTCTGGTGGTTTAGTGGTAAGAAGCTGCACTGCCAACCTAAAGGCAAGTGGTCTGAACCCACCTACAGCTCTGTGGGGGAAGGATGGGCAGTCTCCTCCCATGTAATTCACTGCCTCTGAAAACCCAATGGAGGGTCAGCTATGGGTTGGTTCTAACTTTATGGTACATAACACAACAAGGAACAAACGACTTAAGATTTTAAATATTACAGGGTAAAAAAAAAAAGAAAGAGGGAGGGGTTATAAGACTAAGAGAGACTTAGAGAATGTATGAGACTTATGAGAAAGCAAATGTGAGTATGAGACCTTATGGGGCTTCACTCAAATAAACCAAATGAAAAGAACACTTAGGTAAACAATCAGGAATTTCAAGCAATTATATATTTAGTACCATGAAGGAATTACTGTTACCTTTTTTGGTATGATAATTTTAGTATTGTAATTATTTTTCCTAAAAGATTTTTAAAGGAGTTTTTACCTTTTACATACTTAAATAACTAGACGAAGCAATATATTTGGTATTTGGGGGGATATTTTAGATGAACATAAAGAGTTTTATTAGAAGATAAGTCCCATAGAGCAAGAGTACTGAGAGAGACAATTGGTACTCATTTCAAAACAAGCAAAAAAGACAA
>NW_006400019.1:2883688-2891604 GCF_000299155.1 Elephantulus edwardii | reverse complement strand
AGCTTACACATTCAATCTTTTCCACGAAGTAAAAATCTCTGTACTTCTTCCCAGCCCACCTGAAGTGATTTACTACATTTGAAATAGTCATGGAGTTCACTGTCCTGTAAGATGCAAATATCCTGTGACAACATCCTAATGACCCACATGGATTCTCTAAGTTAGACCATTCTATGATGTGCAACCAGTTTCTTTCCTTCCTTAAAAACTTTCTCATCAAATACAATACCTTCAAAAGTTCATTCTGAATTTTTCAATTATAATATTTATGTGGTCATTTTTGTCAGGATCCCAATAAGAGCTCTCTTTCTGTAGTATAAAACCAACTAAAGAAGCAATTAGACAGGAAGATACCAAAATACATGATATGTAAAGGTCCATGTATTCGGTTCCTTTGCACGCAGCAAATAGCAAACTGCCGTTCTGTTCTCGCTGTTCCTCTCTCAAATCACCAGTCTGAGGGGCAATATTTGAGCATCGACTCATTCTCCTTGATAAGCTATCTTGTGTTGTACATAGGGGAACGAAACATTCTTGTTGACCTAGACTAGCCACATGTGGAGTGTACTGGGAGACAAACACATTATCTCTTCCATCATCAGTCAAGTTCAAGTTAAGTCCATACTAAGTTAACTGGTACCAAAAGAACTCGATTCCGCTCTGTCAGTGCAGGGAGGAAGGCACGGGAGGAGAGGAGGAGGAGAAGACTCAATGTCCTATGACGGAGTGCAGAGGCTTCTGGTGAAAACACACAACTGGGACATTCTGATGAATGATGGAAGAGAAACCATCCAGAAACTATGGCGGTGAAGCTATGTGCCTTAGGATGCCATGCCCAGTAGGAAGCCTCCAAAGAATCCCCCAGTCACAAGGACGTTTTTCTTCACAAATGACACCACCTGCAAAGAGAAGACAGGACCTTGGATTATTCTACTAAGAGTCTAAATATATAGGAACCTATACTCCCTAAAACAAAATTAACAACTTTAACTTTCATATAGGCTGTATCAACTGTTACATGCTAAAGTGACTTTGGGACTTTTTGGCCATAAGGGAGACAAAGAGGAGAAGAATTCAAGGACATGCCTCGGATTCTGTCTTCAACAAATGTTACTGAGCTAAGGGCTCTGCTGGAGATTTAAGCCAGTCACCTGAAACTTGAACCACTTCCTCCAGACTTCTTTCAAATCAGCAATTACATTGACTCAAGTCTTGGAAAAGCAAGGATACACAAAACTCAAGCATCTCTCACCTCCAGTTGGCTTCCTTTTCCCCCTCTGCCTTTCCCTGACAAAATTCCTGAACTAATTGCTGGTGTTCAGTATCGTTTTTTTTCCTTCTCATTATTCTTCAACTTGCTAGTTTGACCTTCAGCTCCTCCCTTCCCCCAGTTCTTCGGAGCACGTTCACTTGATCGTGGGAAATGTTCTTCATCCCTCCTCATCTGTTCTCAAGGTGAATTCCAATCCGTACTCCCAACAAATTACTATTCTTTCTTCCTTAGTTTAAGCCCTTAAAATAGTTTCCAAGTGATGGACTACCAGGAGCTAATTATTGACTATCTGTTCTCCAAATTAGGCTGTATGCTCTTGGAGAGAAGTAACCACTGTTATGCCTGTGAAAGCATTAGGCTAATATTAATTAGGCTGCTTCTTTGAGACTTCTGACATATTTCTAAAGATAAAAAAGTAGTATACAACAAAAGACATACTTTTGTCCCTCCATCAAAGTGTCCCTAAGTTCACCTAATCTGACTTTATTTGCTAAATCGAGGGATCACGCAGTACAGTAACCATTTCACTGGGATGCAGCCATCCTCACATCTATGGCAGTTTTTACACGACAGTGGCAGCACTGAGTCACTGTGACAGCGATCATGTGCCCCACAAAACCGAAAATATTCACTCTGTGACCTTTTACTGAAAAAGTCTATCAACCCTTAGGCTGGACATCCCTACTACTTATGTGTAAAATAAGTAGACTACAGATGATTCAGCTATGTGTGTGAATGGAGACAAAATACTCTGTATTTGCCCCTATTGACAAAGGTCATCAAGCACCTCAATTACATAATTTTAAAAATCACCTTTATATTTATATAATGGAGCACTATGCAACACTGAATATTAATGAAGAATTCATAAACACTATATAACATCATTGAACCTAGATGACATTATGCTGAGTGAAATGAGTCAGTCACAAAAGAATAATGTACAAGAAAATTACTATCAAATGATAAAGGTTTATACACAGAATCATTCTATTATGTTTACCAGAGAGAGGAAAGGAGTAGGGAATAGGAAATTAATTAATAGATAATTAATAAATAAACAATTATTTGGGTGAAGGAAAAATGTATGGAATGAAAGGATGATCAGACACTATGGGTGTTTTAATTAATTATTTTGGAGCCAAATGTTCATGAATCATTGGAAAAACAGTATGCCTTGTAAAAGTTCACTAATATCATAATAAAAAACCAAGTATCAAAACAATTGACCTTATTTTTGTACATATAAAATTGTAAACCTTCTTTACTTGAAATAAATAAGCCTCACCTCCTCAGCTTTGCTCCTGACCTCGTTAGGTATCTGGTTACTCTTACGGATTTTCAGTTGCTCCTTGGCTTTCTTCATATCCTTCTCTACTCGTTGCCAGTCAACCTTGATGTAGCCAGTGTGGTTTGCAATCTACAGTTTTAAAACAAAATGGTAAGAAATGAGACACACAGGCTTACTATTTATGTCAGGATTTATTTCTGAAACACACTGTCAAAATCCTTCTGACTTTCCAATTCCAATTTTTAAAGCACTTCCCATCAAGTTCTTTGAATAAAAATCTGGCTTTCAATAATTTTTAAAAACATTTTATATACATACACACACTCTAACCATCCCTGACAGAGTTTTAGGGTATGTTAGTCCTGAGTCCGGACATCACCATCTAGTTCTCCTGAGTTCATGACCTAGGATACAGATGTCCACGGAAACAATTACCAGCACTTCCTTGTTCCTTAACTGCACTAAGACAGTTAAGACCAAACTTAAGGTGGATGATCATTTGCAAGCTTTTAAGACCCTAGGCACTATACAAACTAGGAGATGTAACAGAGGCACTGAACATATAATTAGGACAACTAACTGGGATGTCTCATGAAATCATGACCATAAACCTCTAAACTAGTTTCTGGTAAAATCTATTAGGAATTCCATCTTGACTTCCCCCCACAGAACAATGTAAACAATAAGCAGCCAACAGGTAGACTGGAGACAACTTTAATTCTAGAAAGGTTCCCATTTTTCCTTTTGTATCATCTGGTCTGGACTTAAAACATCCCAAAAAGGCATTTGACAAATCCAGTATTCACTCATAACAAAAACTCCCAGTAAAATAAGAATAAAAGGAAACATCCTTAATAATAAAGAACACCTGCAATAAACCCACAGTTGACCTTGTGCTTCCTGGTAAAAATATGCCTCTTCTCCATTCCTATTAAACATTATATTGGAAGTCATAGCACAGTAAGGCAAGAAAAAAGAGGTATATGGATAGAAAATGAAGAAATAAAACTGTTTTTATTCATAAATGTTTGACTATGTAAAATAAAATGTCAAAGAATCCCCCCAAAATATGATAAAAATGTGGCTGGTGATCATGTGGCAGAATTCTATGCAGCCAACAACCCAATCACTACAAATACTAAAAAAAAAAAACCAACCGAAACATAAATGGCAACAATACATATGGACCTCATCTGATGGACTGTGCAGGAATCAGATTGACTCCATCTGTGGAAAGAGATGGAGAAGCTCAGTATCAGCAGTACAAGATTAGATGCTGACTATGGAAGAGACCATCAACTACTCACGTGCAAGTTCAAAGTGAAGCAGAAGAAAATCAAAATAAGTCCATGAGAACCAAAATACAACCCTGATTATATGCCACCAGAATTTAGAGACCATCTTAAGAAAGGATTTAATGTACCAAAAACTAAGGACCAAAGAACAGGAGTTGTGGAATGACATTAAGGACATTAAAAAAAGTAAAAGATTATTATAAAGAAAGAGAAGACCAAAATTTATGTCAAAGACACTCTAAAACTTCCTCTTTAATATAAAGAAGCTAAAGAAAAATTAGGGACCACTGATAGCCAGGTGGCAAGAACCTGTACTACAATCCTGAAGCTACGCAGTTTGAATCCACCAGCTGCTCCATGGGAGAAGGATGGACAATCTCCTGTGTGATTAAACTGCCTCTGAACACCCTCTGGAGGGTTATTTCCAACTCTACGGTACACAAAACCAAAAACAAAGCAATGTTTAAAAATGAAGAAAACTGAACAGAAGATTTCAGAAGGCAGCTTGAGAAGACAAAGTTTAATAATGAAACATGCAAAAAGCTGGATTTAGAAAACAAGGAAAAACACACTAAGCATTTCCCAAGCTGAGAGAACTAAAGAATAAATTTCAAGTTTCAAGTTAAAAAAACGAAAAGATTCTATGTGCAAAATACTGATGATGCAGAAAGCATCATAAAATGGGAGGAAATTCTGTGGAGGATAGAAACTAGACAGGTGGCAGCCCAGAGTCTCTTCAACTAAGACACCAGAAAACAATGATGATGGACATAGATGATAATTCTGGAACCCTGAGTTTAAAAAGAATCAAGTTTAAAATATCAATTGAAGGAAGAAACTAAATGTAAATGTCAAATAAGGAGACAAGCAAAAGGATACAACAAGGGAGCTCTGGTGGCCTAGTGGCAAGAAGCTGCACTGCAATCTCAGAGGTAGGTGGTTCAAATCCACCAGATGCTCTGCTGGAGAAAGAGGGACAATCTCCTTCTGTACCAGTCAGATCTGATTTGAAGGCACACACACAAAAAATAATAAAATAAATAAAGCATACAACAGCACAGTTCAGTGTCTTCAATGAATTGAGAAAAAGGTCAAAGTAAAAAAAAACAACCCAAAAAACAAAACAGGGAGAGCTCTGGTGGCCTAGTGGCAAGAAGCTGCACTGCAATCCCAGAAGTACGCAATTCAAATCCACCAGATGCTCTGCTGGAGCAGGAGGAGCAATCTCCTCTTGTAAACACACAAAGAACAATAAAATAAAATTTTAAAAAATAATTTTTTTAAAAAAAACCAAAACAGAAGAATTTTTTTGTAAAAAGCACTGCAAAACCTCAAACTTAAAATTCAGAATATAAAACTACCATTTCAGAAACGGGTAACACTGGAAAGACAAAAGAACAGAACTGAAGTAATGGAACACAGAATACGTGAGACGGAGAATAAAGCCTTCAATACTACATTGCAGAGAGAAAATCAGAAAGGAAGGAAGGAAAATGAAACTTTAAGAACAAAGTTTACAAATAGAATCATTCTTTGATAGCGACCAAGGATGGAAAGGGAGAGGGAAGAAAAAAAAATTTTTTAAAAGTTAGAAAACAACTATGATATTTCAATATTTCACCCCAGTAAGAATAGCAAAATTTTTTAAAAAATAGCAAAATTCAATAGAGCCACAAACAAACAAATGCTGGTGAAGATGCAGAGAAACTGGAACTCTTATTCACTGTTGGTGGGAGTGTAAAATGGTGCAACCACTATGGAAGGCTGTATGGTGCTTTCTCAAAAAACTGGAAATAGAAATACCATTTGACCCAGCAATTCCACTACTGGGAATATACCCCAAAGAAACCATAACTGCCACCCAAGCAGATATATGCACACCCATGTTTATTGTGGCTTTGTTCACAAGAGCCAACAACCCAATAGGAAACAACCCAAGTGCTCATCAACAAACTAAAGGACAGAGAAGCTGTGGTATGGTCACACCATGGAATACTACGCTGCACTGAAAAACAAGGAACTCGTGAATTATTATACAAAATGGGTGACCCTGAAGGACATTATGCTGAGTGAAATATCTCAGTCTCAAAAGGACAAATATTGCATAGTACCACTGTTGTAAAACAGGACTGACATTGGGGTTGAGGGGAAACTAAAAAAAGAAGGGATAAATAATGTACACTGCATTGACACAGATATGGGAAAGAATTGTTTAAAGTGGATATATGATTAGGTATTATTTGCATAACATGAATCCAGAATAAGAGCTGCATAGTATAGTGGACTAGGGGCAGGGAAGATTGTATAACAATGAAAGAATTTTTTTTTTCTTTTCAAAGAGAAAAAGCAAACTGGGGGAGAGGGGTAGGCTGGGAGGAAAATTTGCAACAATGAATGGATGGAAATCCAAATGCTCTATAATCTTTCATTAAAATACCAATAAAAACAAGGTAAGTTAGGTAAAGGGAAAGGCAATATACAATAAGGGATTGATCAGATACTATCATTACTTTTATTACTCAGCTATAATAATGTTAAAAAATGTTTATGAATGACTAAAAAAAATCAATATAATTAGTAAACTTTTACTTTTAAAAAGGCCTTAAAAAAAGATGGAAGGAATATAGAGTCATTATAACCCAAAACAAGAGATGAACATTGAATAATTTCAGGAAGTAGCATATAACCAGGAACCAATGGTATTAATGAAAGAAGTTTAAGTCCCACCAAAGGCTTATCCTGATCAAAAGTATATTCCTGTCATTCCAAAGGAGGCCAAGATGTGTTCACATTTGAAGAAAAGCAGTACCAAGAGACCAGGACTTCAAGAAAGTTCTAGTACTGTGGAGACGTAGGAGAGGACCTGTAGAGCCGAAGTGGTCACTTCAGCTGAGGAGGCCATAATGGCATCCTGGACAAGAATTTCTTCAAGAGCAGCTCAGCCTAAGGCTGTGAACTCATGTCACATTCCTACTAGAGCTGAGACCTTTTTGCCAAGTCAGTGGTAGATGGTGTGTGATTCATAGCAGAGTTCTCCCCTCAGACATAGATGGCTGGGTTCATCTGCAATTTCACTCAGGTCATGTCTGGGTGCCAGTCCTAGAAAGATGATCTCTCTCTTAATATTACCTGCCTGTGTTTTTCCATCTCCAGAAACAGAAGATAATATGCTGTGTCCTCAATGTGTTCAGAGAAATAAGAAGATAATGAAAAGACTACTAGCATTGGGGAAGGCTAAGTAGCCTGACGAGGAGGACACATCAACATCACTCCTTTTGGAAGGGGAAGGGTAATATCTTACTAAACAACAAATGAGGGAGAGTCTGAATTTGAAATGATAGGCATCCCAGTGATTGCTTCATTGTGCCATCTGATGCCTCAGCTACAGATAAGAATGCCTTACAGAGACTTGAGATCTGCCGAAAGGTAACTGTTGGTGCTTTTCTTAATAAGTAGAGATAAAAAAGAAGCTTCTCCATCAATTCTAATTCAAATGTTCCTCTATGTATTTCGCTCCTCTAATATATTGTTTAAGTAGTGTTCTGCTATGGAAAAATATACCAGTAAATATATTCACTATTAAGTATTTAGACTACAATTTATTTTTATTACTTTTGGAATATAATGTTCACAGTATTTTAAAAAAGTACATAATATCTTTTTTTGGTTATGCCAAGAAATCTGGAGAACAACCACTTGGCCAACTGACTGGAAGAGATTATTTGTTACATTTGTTGCCATTATATTTGTTCCCATTCCAAAGAAGGGTGACCCAACAGAGTGTGGAAACTATAGAACAATATCATTGATTTCACATGTAAGCAAGATTCTACTGAAGATTATCCAAAAACAACTGAAACAGCACATCAGCAGAGAACTGCTAGAAGTCCAGGCTGAGTTTAGAAGGGGTCATGGTACTAGGGATATTGTAGCTGATGTTAGATGGATCTTAGCTGAAAGCAAGGAATGCCAGAGGAATGTCTGTGTTTCATGGATTATGCAAAGGCGTTTGACTGTGTGGATCATAACAAACTGTGGCTGACTCTGAGAAGAATGG
>NW_006400019.1:2875255-2883398 GCF_000299155.1 Elephantulus edwardii | reverse complement strand
CAATATGGATTGAGGCTCAACGTCAAGAAGACAAAGATTCTCACCACTGGGGCAATTGGCAGCATCAGGATGGGTGGTGAAGAGACTGAGATTGTTCATAGCTTCAGTTTGCTTGGCTCCACAGTCAACACTCTTGGCACCAGTAGCCAGGAAATTAAAAGGCATATTTCCATGGGAAAGTGTGCTGTTAAGGACTGCTCCGGGGTACTGAAGAGCAATAGTGTCACTCTGGAGCCTAAGGTGCATCTGATACAGGCCATGGTCTTTGCAATCACTTGTTATGCATCAGAGTTGGACAATGACTAGGAAGGATAGAAGGAGAATTGATGCCTTTGAGCTGTGGTGCTGGACAAGAGTATTGAGGGTACCATGGACTGCCAAGAAAACAAACAGATTTATCCTAGAGAGGGTTAAACCAGGCTGTTCCTTGGAGGCAAGGATTCTGGGGCTTCATCTGAAATACTTTGGACATATGTTGTAAGGAGGGACAGGTCCTTGGAGAGGGACATCATGCTTGGGAGGGTGGAGGGATGGTGCAAGAGGGGAAGACCCTCTATCAGGTGGATTGATTCAGTGATGGGGGTAATTGGGATGGGTGTGTCAGAGGCAGTGCGATTGGCACAGGACAGAGCAGAGTTTAGGGTTGTTGTACATAGGGTCACTATGAGTCGCAAGCAACTTGACGGCCCATAACAACAACAACAACATACTTGTGAAATGGTTCTCATTACTAAATTGAAAAAATTTTCTGTGCAATTATATTCTGTGTCTATATTTGTACAATAAAGTTCTTGTAAGAATTTAATAATTTCACCACTGGACTGACAGGTAACATTATGATTGATAGAGAAAAGACTGAATTTGCCAATGATTTAACCTTTCTTGGACCTACAATTAACACCCATGGTACTGTTGTTGTTAGGTGCTGTGGACTCAAGTATGACTCATAGCGATCCTATGAACAACAGATCTGAACCCTGTTTTGTCCTGCGCCATCCTCACATTCCTGACACACAAAAGCCCACTGCAGCAGTCACTGTGTCAATCCACCTGGTTGAGGGTCCTCCTCTCCTCCACTGACCCTCCACTCTTCCAACACCATGTCTCTCTCCAAGGAATAGCCCCTCCTAGCAACATGTCCAAAGTATGTGAGGCGAAGCCTCATCACTCCTGCCTCCAAAGAGCACTCTGACTGCACCATTTTTAAGAAATATCCTTTCGTTCTCTTGTCCGTTCATGGGATGCTCAGTACTCTTCTCCACGGTACTAGTAGTCAGGAAATCAGGAGACATATTTCACTGGGAAAATCTGTAGTCAGGGACCTCTTCAAATTACTGAGGAACAATGATGTCAGTTTGAGGACCAAGGTGTAACTGATCCAAGTTTTGGTCTTTTCCATCAACCAGTTATGCATCTGAAAGCAGGACAATGAATATGGATGACAGAAGAATTGATGTCTTTGAGTTATAGTACTGAAGTACTGAATATCCCATGGACCATCAAAAGAACAAACAGCTATGTCCTGGAAAAAGTGCAGCCAGAGTGCTCCTTGGACACAAGAACAGTGAAGTTTCATCTCACCTATTTTGAGCATGCTGTCTGGAGGTGCTAGTTCTTGGAAAAGGACATTATATTTGGAAAGTTGGAAGTTCAGTGAAGGGAAGGAAGACCTTCAACAAGATGGATTAATACAGCAACTATTAGCAACGGATCAAGTACATCAGAAATTATGAGGATGGCACAGGAGACGGAAGAGTTCAGATCCACTGTTCAGAGGGTTGCTATGAGTCATAGTTTACTCAATGGCACCTTACAACAACAACAAAAAACCCAATATTCAATCTGTGTGCTTTAGAATATTAATGTCATAAAGAAAGGGAGCTCTGCTGGCTTAGTGGTAAGGAGCTGCACTGCCAATCCAAAGGCATGCAGTTCAAATCCACTGGTAGAAAGAAAAATCGCAATCTCTCATGCAATTAACAACCTCTAAAAACTTGTTGGGAGTATCAACTAGAACAGTACACAACAACAACAACAACAACAAGAATAATGGTGCTTTAGGACTGGAGGAAGATTCCTTAACAACTGGTGATAAGCAGATGACACATTCTGAAACCCTTACTTAAGAAGACTAAAGACCACAGTGTTCAGTGTGGATTACATCTAAACATCAAGGAAAACAAAATTCCTCAGCACCAGACCAATAGGTAAATCATGACGGATGGAGAAAAGTCTGAAGTTGTCAGTAATTTCATTTTACTTGGATCCACAATCAACACTCAAGGTAACAACAGTGAAAAAAAATCAAAAGACATGTATTGGGAAAAATCCACTGTCCAGGATTCTCCAAAATGCTAAAGATCATGAATACCAGTTTAAAGACTAAGGTGTACACAATCCAAACCATGGTATTTTCAATTGATTCTCATGTTTCCGAAAGTTGGACAATAAATAAGAAAGAAGAATAGATGACTTTGAACTTTGGTACTGGGGAAGAATACTGACTATCAAAACAACAAACTTGCCTTAGAAGAAGTCCAGTTAGAGTGCTCCCTAGAAGCAAGGATGGGGAGATTGTCTCACAGACTTCTGGCCCAAGTCCTTGGAAAATGACATCATACTTCGGAAGTAGTGGATCAGCAAAAGAAAGGAAGATTCGCAATGAGATGGACTGATTCAATGACTTAAAAAATGTGTTGATGCCAGCGAGAGCTTCAAAGGATGGTACAGGAACTGAGAATTTCTTTTTGTTGTACAGTGTCAGGGTCAACCTTTGTTATTGTTACTGCGTACCATCGAGTCAGAACCAATTCATGGCTGGCCCTACAGTGGGTTCTCAGCGGGTACAAATCGCAAGGGAAGAGAGACTGCTCATCTTTCTCCTAAGGAGCAGCTGGTGGATTAAATCGCATGCCTTTGGGTCGGCAGTGCAACTTCTTATCCACTAGGCTATTAATGCTCCCTAAAGCAAGAGAATTCTAACGTGTACCCTAGAAGGGCCAAGGTAGAGAATGAGAAAAGAACATATTATGTGCACAAGGTACCAAGAAAATCATTTCAAAACCCTCTAAAATTCTCACCGTTCTCAGTAAGCAAAAAAATAGCAGTTAATTTTTTTATGTGTGCTAAAACATTGGTTGTGAAAACCTTCAGAAACCATTATTCTCAGTGGGGAAATTTTAAAGATCAAGAACAAGAGGGTTCTCTTTATCATGACTTGTATTTAACAGTCTACTGAAATTCTTAGCATAAGAAAGGAAAAAAGTATTTGTTTACATATTGTTTGACTTTACAGAGAAAAGCTCTAAAAAAATCCCAAATTCTTAGAAATAAGTTATATGACTAGCCATATAGATACTTTTACCCACAAAATTATCAACAGTACTGCAACATATCTGAAAATTATGGTTTAAAAAGTTATTTTCACAGTAGTGTCAAAAGCTATTAGGTACCTGAACAACAGATATATAAATCTGTATGAAGAAAATAAGTGTTTATTCAATGAACTTAAAAATAACCTAAACAGAGATATCATGTTCACAGATGACTCAATAACCTCAATATAATTCCAACTGAAATTTTAATAAGTTTTAAAATTTTATTTGAAAGTTTACAGATCATATGACTACCTTATTGTATATTGATTTGTCACACAATTTATCTACTTATTTGTACTCCACTTTCCCTCCCTTTTCATCTCTCTTAACCCTCCAAGATTGATGTGTAAACCTTTCCTTAGCTTTTTATATTAGTGGTCTCATATAACTGTCTCTTCCCCCCCCCCATATTATTCTATTCTATTCTATTCATATTATAGATGTATCCCTGTTCTACAGTATTTCAAAAATTCTTGATCACATTATAGTGATGCATATAGTGCTTTGTGTGAATGTACCATAGTTTATTTGGAGTTCAACTGTTGATGGATACTTGAGTTATTTTCAACACTTTTTGTCTATCAGCATGCTAAAGAAAGACTAATAATTTTATTACTATTATTACTGTGTTTCCACATCTTTGTTAATATAATTTTGAAAAACAAACGATTCTATCCTTTGTTATTGTTGTCATTAAGCACGACTGAGTATGATCCATAACCCCCCTATGAACAAGAGATCTGAACCCTTTCCTATTCTGTGCCATCCTCACACTTCCTGACACACTAAGGCCAACTGCAGCAGTCACTGTGTCAATCCACCTGGTTAAGTGTCTTCCTTTCCTTTGCTGACCCTCTGCCTTTCCAAGCATCATGTCCCTCTCCAAGGACTAGCCTCTCTTAGCAACATGCCTGAAGTATGCGAGGTGAAGCTTTATCATCTTTCCTTCCAAGGAGCACTCTGGCTGCACCTTGTGCAACACATATTTGTTCTTTTGGCAGTCCATGGGTTGTTCCGCACTGTTCTACAACACCACAGCTCAAAGGCATTAATCTTCTGTCATCCTTATTCACTGTTCAGCTGTCAGATGCACAGCAAGTGATGGGAATGACTATGGCTTGAATCAAATGCACCTTAGTCCTCCTAAATGGCATCATTACTCCTCAATAATTTGGAGAGGTCCCTGACTGAAGACTATCCCAGTGCAATACAGCTCCTAATTTTGTAACTGCTGGTACCACAATGTTAATCATGGATCCAAGTAAGATGAAGCTGTTGACAGTATCAATCTTTTCTCCATCTTAATATTGCCTTTAGGTCCAGTGGTAAGAATTTTTATTTTCTGGACACTGAGATATAATCCATATTGAAGTCTGTATTCTTTGATCTTATGCAAGTCCTCACTATCAGCAAGCAAGGCTGTGTCATTTAAATGTCTCAGGTTACTGATGAGTTTTCTGCCAATCTTGGTGACACATTCTTTTTTATAGAGTCCAGATTCTTGAACAGTTTGCTCAGCATATAGACAGACTAGGTATGAAGAAAGGATACAAGGGTACACCCCCTTTAAAATTATAAAGCATGTAGTGTTCCCTTCTGTTTGCACAACAGCTTCCTGGTCTAGGTATAGATTTCTCATGAGCTCTGGATTTTCTCAATGTCAGCCATAGCTTGTTATGACCCACACAGTCAAATGCCTTTGCATAGTCAATAAAGCATAAACAGACATTTTTCTGGTATTCTTTACTTTCAGCACGGATCCATCTGATATCAGCAGTGATAATACTGGTGCCATGACCTCTTCTAAATACTGCTTGAACTTCTGGCAATTCCTTATCTAGGGATTATTCTAGCTGTTTCTGAATGACCTTCAGCAGTTTTTTTGCTTGCTAGTGATATTAATAATGTTGGATAGTTTCCACATTCTTTGGAGCACCTTTCTTGGTAACAGGAACAAATATGGGCTCTTCCAATCCATTGGCCAGACAGTTGTCCTCCAAATGTGTATCTCAGCGATCCCTAGGGGCTTATTTTTTTTTCCAATGCCTTCAGAGAAGCTTTAACTTCCTCCTTTACTACCTCTGGCTCCTGATCAAAAGGTACTTCCTGAAATTTTTTCAGTGTCAGTTAAGTTAAGGCCTGGGGGCCTCTTATTTAAAGTATTGGGATCTGGAAGGTGGGTCTTTTCTAGTAACAGTCAGTTATGAGCTGGGAGCGTCTTGTTTAAATTAAGACCTGGTGTGTGGGCCTTTGTGAATAACAGTTCAATGGGGTCTGGGAGTCTCTTATTTAAAACTGTTGGGATATGGAAGATATGTATTTCTTTTTTGTTTTGTATTTCAGATTTGTTATGTAATATTTTTTAAATAAAATTTTTATTTTATACTGGTTTACTTACAAAGGTTGTATACATTGTATTCCACATTGGATCTTTCCCATTTCCTTCACCCAGTCTTCCCTCCACCCAACAAATTGTGTGACCCTATGATTACCCTCCCACCCCCATCTATTCTCACCCCTCTGCTCCCACCCTCTCTTCCTTAGATCTTCATATACGTTTTACTAGTTCTCTATTTCTACAATAATGGCCTTATACAGTATTTGTCCTTATGGGACTGAGTTAGTTCACTTAATATAATGCTCTCCACTCCCTCCCAAGTTAGGGTAGTAATTTCTCAATCTATTCCATTGTAGTTAGAAATTTGGACTGTTTCTGAATAACATTGCTATGAACATTGGGGTAAAAGTCTCTGCACCCTGGTTCTCATTTTCTCAGGGTATATTTCGAGCACTGAAATAGCTAGGTCATATGGAATTTCTCAGCTATTTGAGGAAATGCTGAGCTGCCTTCCAGAGTGGTTGTACCATTTTACAATGCCACTAACAGTGAATAAGAGTTCTTATCTCTCCACATCCTCTCCAGCATTTATTACTTGCTGTCCTATGAAATTTTACCACTGCTACTGGGGTAGATGGTATTTCACTGTGGTTTTGATTTGCATCTCTCTTATTGCCAGTGATTTTGAGTGTTTCTACATGTGTCTGTTGGCCATCTGAATGTTTTCCTCTGTGAAAAGTCGTTCCATGTCTTTTACCCATTTTGTAATTGGGTAATCAGACTTTTTCTTGTGGAGGCCATTTGGATTCTATAAACTTTTGTTATGAGACCCATGTCTGAAATGGTATTGCCAAATGTTTTTACCCAGTTGGTAGGTTTTCTTTTCACTGTTGGAAAAAGTTTTTGATAATCACAAGGATTTAATCTTTCGGAGGTTCCATTCATCAATTTTATCCTCTCCAGATTGAGTATTTCTGGCTGTATCTGGCAGTCTCTTTATACCATAGGCTAGACCATCTTAAGCCTGACCCCAGGTTATCTCTGATGAACTTTATAGTTTTGGGCTTTACACGCAGATCTCTAATTCACTTTGAATTGTTTCCTATTTTAGCTTTCTGCAGATAGTAGTTCTTTTGCCAGCACCATTTATTGAAGAGGTTTCCCCATCTGATAGGTTTCATTTCCTTGTTGAATATCAGTTGACCATAGATAGCTGGGTCCATTTCTGGGTTCTCAATTCTATTCCATTGGTTTTTGGGCCTGTCATTGTACCAGGACCATGCTGTTTTGGTTAATACCATTGTGTAGTAGGTTGTGAGGTAAGGGAGTGCTATACCTCCCACTTCATTTTTGTTTTTCAGAAGTGCTTTGCTTATATGGGGGTCTCTTTCCTCTCCAAATAAACTTGACAATTTCCCTTTTGATCTTGAAAAATTAATTTGGTATCTGTATTGGCACTGTGCTGAACATGGAGATTGCTTCTGGTAGGATTGTCATTTTCACAATATTGAGTCTTCCTGCTCAGGAACAGGGAACATTTTTCTGTTTCTTTAGGTACTGTATTCTGTCTCACAGAAATGTTTCGTAGTTTTCTTTGTACAGGTCTTTTGTGTCTCTAGTTAGGTTCACTCCCAAGTATCTCAATTTGTAGTTGGCTATTGTAAATGGTACTGCTTTTGTGGCTTCCTTCTCTGAATTCTCTTTGCTACTGTAGAAGAATCTCACTAATTTCTGGATATTGATCTTATATCCTGCCACTCTACTAAAATGGTCAGGGTTTTTTCTTGTTGTGTACTGTTGACTAGGATCCAACTGGCACAGGAGATTGCCCCTCCTTCTCCAGCAGAGCATCTGGTGGATTTGAACTGCCTTTGTGATTGCAGCACAGCTTCTTGTCACAAGGACACCAGAGCTCCCTTCCACTAAATTGGTCTATTAGCTCTAACAGTTTTTTGTTGAGTCCTTGGGGTTTTGTGTATACACTATCATATCATCTGCATATGTTGTTATGTTGTTGTTATGTGCCGTCAAGTCGTTTGCGACTCATAGCGACCCCATGTACAACAGCCCTAAACCCTGATCCTGTGCCAATCGCATGGCCTCTGACACACCCATCATGATTACCCCAGTCACTGAATCAATCCAATCCACCTCACAGAGGGTCTTCCCCTCCTGCGCTGTCCCTCCACCTTACCAAGCATGATGTCTGTCTCCAAGGATCTGTCTCTCCTTACATGTCCAAAGTATGTCAGACGAAGCCCCAGAATCCTTGCCTCCAAGGAGTAGCCTGGTTTAACCCTCTACAGGATGAATCTGTTTGTTTTCTTGGCAGTCCAGGGTACATTCAATACTTTTCTCCAGCACCACAGCTCAAAGGCATCAATTCTCCGTCTATCTTCCCTAGTCATTGTCCAACTCTCTGATGCAT
>NW_006400019.1:2868533-2875015 GCF_000299155.1 Elephantulus edwardii | reverse complement strand
TAGTGACAATCTTTGTCTTCTTGACATTGAGCCTCAGTCCATACTGAAGGCTGCAGTCCTTGACCCTCTGCAGCAAGTGCATGAGGTCCTCCTCAGTTTCCCATCATCTGCATATAGCAATAGTTTAACCACTTTTCTGCCAATCTGGATGTCTTTATTTCCTTCTCCTGTCATAGTGCCTTAACAAGTACTTCTAATACAATATGGAACAGAAGTGGTGATAGTGGGCATCCTTTTCTGCTCCCTGTCCACAAAGAAAATGCTTTTAGTCTTTCTCCATTAGGAATGATACTGACTCTCGGCTCTTGGTTTTGTACATATACTTATTTACTATGTTGAGGAAATTCCCTTCTATTCCAATTTTGCTGAGTGTCTTTATCAGGAAAGTGTGTTGGATTTTGTCAAATGCCTTTTCTGCATCAACTGCTAAGATCATATAGTTCTTGTTATTTGCTTTGTTAATGTGGTGAATTACATTTATGGTTTTTATGGTGAACCATCCTTGCATAACACTTATGAATCTTACTTGGTTATGATGAATATTTTTTATGTGCTTTTGGATTCTATTCACTAGGATTTTAAAAAATATTTTATTTTCTTTATACTGGTTTAAAACCATTTACAAAGTTCGTATACTATGTTTCTCACACCAGATCTTTCTTGTTTGCTTGGCTAGGATTTTGTTAAGAATTTCTGTATCTATATTCATTAGAGATACTGTCTGTAGTTTTCTTTCTTGGTTATACTTTTGCCTGGCTTTGGTATTGGGGTTATGCTTGCTTCATAAAATGACTCTTGGGAGTGTTCCTTTTTTTCCTCTTTTTTTTAAAAAAATACTTTAAGTATTCAGATCTTCTCTGAATGTTTGGTAAAATTCAGCTGTGCTGACAGGTGGGTATTTCTGATCTGATTAAGAGTTGGTTGAAGGCTGGGAGCCTCTTGTTTGAAGCAGTTGGAATCCAGAAGGTAGGTTTTTTAAATATGATTAACAGTCAGTTGTGGGCCAGGAGACTCTTGTTTAAGCCAATTAGAACCCAGTGCGTAGATCTTTGTGATTAAAAGTTGTTTGAGGTCTGACATGAAGAAATGTTCAAAGTCCCTAGCTCTAAGAGAGATGCAAATCAAAACAACTATGAGATATCATCTCACCCCAGTAAGAATAGTAAAATAGAACAGCAAGCAACAAATGCTGGCGAGGATGTGGAGAAACTGGAACTCTTATTCACTGTTGGTGGGAATGTAAGATGGTGCAACCATTGTGGAAGGCGGTGTGGTGCTTTCTCAAAAAATTGCAAATAGAGATACAATTTGACCCAGCAATCCCATTACTGGGACTATACCCCAGAGAGACCATGTCTGCCGTCCAAGCAGATATATGCACACCCATGTTTATTGCAGCTTTGTTTACAATAGCAAAGAGTTGGAAGCAGCCTAAGGGCCCATCAACAAACGAATGGATAGAGAAGCTGCGGTATATCCACACAATGGAATACTGCGCAGCATTGAAAAACAAGGAACTCATCCAATATTATTCAAAGTGGGTGACCCTGGAGGACATTATGCTGAGTGAAATATCTCAGTCACAAAGGGACAAATACTGCATGGTGCCACTGTTGTAGAATGGGTCTGACATCAGGGTGGGGGTATGACAGAAAAAACTGGATAAATTATGTATATTGTATTGAAACAGATGAGGGAAAGAACAGATTAGAAGTGATATATGATTGAGTATTATGGTTAGCACAGGAATCCAGAATTAAGGTTGCATAGAGAAGTGTACTCGGGGTGGGGGGTGGGGGGAAGGGACGTGGGAATTGTATACTAATTAAGGAATTTTTTTCTTTTTTTTTTCTCTCTTCAGAGGGGGAAGCGAGCTAGTGGGGACGGGTGGGAAGGGAGAAAATTGCAGCAATGAATGAATGGAAATCCAAAACCTCTGTTAAAAAAAATAAAAAATTATAAAAAAAAGTTGTTTGAGGTCTGGTGTGAAGTTTGATTTGACATTAGAGGTATATACTAAATTGTCAGTTTGTTGTATTTTGGATAATACACTGTTCTAATTGCTATAGCACTTGTCTGTCAGTTTGCAGTACTGAGATAACTTGTGGGTTGCTGTTGATACAAAAAAACCATGCCATCAATGTGTCAAATGCCCCAAGGGTTAGCCTGTGTGAACAAGTTTTAGTAGAGCTCTCAGATTAAGACAGACCAGGAAACAGGATTAGCCATCCACTTCTTAACTAACAGGACTCTGAAAATCCTATGAACATTAGAGGAAATCTGGATAGTATTAGAGGTAAAGCCCAGAATGGAAGTCATTCAAAATGAGGAAAAATAATGGCAAACCTCCTTCAATAACTGGAACATGGAATGTATAAAACTTGAATGTTGTAAAACTAGAAATTGTGAAAAAGGAAATAGAAAGCATGAACATCAATATTCTAGGCATTAGTGAGATGAGATGAACTGGCTTTTGGCACTCTGAATCAGATAATCACATTGTATACTAGGCTGGGATTCTAATCTCTTGATCGTTTCAAACATAAAAAAATAACTGCAATTCTCCCTAAGAATACGGTAGCAGAACTTGTCTCATCAAGTAGACCTTAAACCTAAAAAACCCACTGTAGAGTCTAACTCCTCACAGTAACTCTAAGCCAGAGCTGAGCCGACCCATAAGATTTTTCAAAAGCAGATCACCAAGCCTACTTTGTGAGGTGCCTCTAAGTGGGTTTGAATTGCCATCTTTACAGTGAGTAGTCAAGCAGGTCCTCAGAGTCCTTAACACAACAATGCTGGACCTTCCCCCTCTGATCCTCACCTGATCCCAATCCACCTCCCAGATAACACAGATCTAGCCACTCATGGCCTACTTCCTCCCTGTATTTCATTTCATTCTACCCATCTTGCTACTAAACTAGAATCTCTGAGGGAACAAGCATGAGTATTTTTTCAAAACTTCCAGTAATTACAACATAGGGTCAAAACTGAAAATAAGTATTCCAGAGTTAACACTGGTAGATACAATTAAATGTCATTCTTCCTTGCTTCTGGAGAAGAAACTCCCTTATCCAAATCTTAAGGTGTCAGTATCTCCTAAAGCATCCACATAGAATCAGTTATCATAGGTCATGAAATAAATACTGGGCCAAAGAGCTAGGAGAGTGTCTCTGTCTATCAGCCTGCAGTGATGACCAACTATACTGAGATGAATGATCCCTAGGAGGAAATGATGCATATTTCAGCATCTAAAAAGAAATCGTGTCACAGGGTATTGGTATCAAACTTTCTATATTTACAATGACATTCTTTAGTATTTAAGTGGTCTTTAAAATACTGTAAGGATTGTGCAACAATGAAAGAATCTTTTTAAAGAGAAACATGAACTGTGGGGGGTGAGGGGAGAATAATGTTCAACAATGAATGAATGGAAATCCAAGTTTTCTATAAATTTTTGTTAAAATATCAATAGAAAATGTTTAAAAAGTTTTTTTTAAAAAAAGAAAAATAATCCTATAAGGGAGAACTGATGAAAGATGTGTACTTCTATCCCTATGTCATAAAAAAGGAAATAAAATGTGATTATTGTTATGTGCCATCAACCAAGACTCTTATTAACCCTATGAACAATGGCTCTCTGAACCTTGCCAATCTGAGTCAACCTCACTATTTGATATACTTGACCTCATTGTTAGTTACTGTGTCAAACCATTTCATTGAAGGTCTTCCTCTATTATGTTGACTTCCCACCTTTCCAAGCATGATGTACTGCTCCAAGGACTGACACTTCCTAACAATATGATCTATGTATGTGAGACGGAGTTGTACATCCTTGACTCCAAGGAACACCCTGATTTCATTTGAGTCACATGGTTAGAAACTTTATTTAAGAACAAATGCCACAAGAGTCCACAATTAAGGTTGCATAGTGGAGTATACTTGGGGCAGTGGGAGGGGTGCGGGGGATTGTATATCAAAGAAAGAATTTTTCTTTTACTTTTCAAAGAGGGGAGCGAACTGGGGTGGGGGGAACTGAGCGAAGGGGGAAGGGCTGGGCAGGGAGAAAAGTGCAACAACGAATGAATGGAAATCCAAAATCTCTGTAAATGTTCATTAAAATTTTTAAAATAAAATCTAAAAAAACACCCAAAAAGCAAAGATTAGTTTTGTGGATCATGCTAGAAGTTCACTTCCTCACATTACATCATTCACATACAGACCTGAAGGAGAAAAAATCCACCGCCCACAGCTGTTGCCGCTAACTTTCCAACCTTCTGGAATATGAAACCCGTGCACCTACAAAAATCAAATCAACATTAGACAAGCTGATGAGCTGTCAGATACAAACAAATATGCATTTCTCATAATATCTATAACCTACTTACCCTAGGATGAGCTATCCCCATCCTGTGCTATATGTGAAACCAGAAAGCCCCCAGATTTAAATCAGGGTCTTTCTGAGCTAAGTCACTTCTATTTCCTTAATTTGAGCCCCAGTTCCACAATTCACTTTATATTCTCCAGCAATCATTTAAGGCTGTGTTGTTTAAAGATGATTCTAACAATTTTAAATGGTACCTGTAATATATTTGAGATAATTTCATATCAGTCTATAGACTTCGCAAGTTATTTTTATACTTCAGGTATTCATTGTTTGCTAAATTTACTAAAAAGATATAAAAAGATTTAGTGACAGTTAGAAAGTATGGGAGAAGGGTATGCAATCTCCTCCCATGCATTTAACTGCCGCTGAAAACCCACCAGAGGGTCAGCTATGGGTCAGTTACAACCCTATGGTACACAACAACAAAAGTTAGAAAGTAGAGTATCAAAAGGATGTCTATTTGTCTTTTATTGAGTATGCAAAGGTACAGACTGTGTTGATCACAATAAATTGTGGCTAACCTTGAGAAGTAAGGGAATCCCAGAACACCTGATTGTACTCATGCAAAACCATTAATTAGACCAGGAAGCTGTTGTCTGAACAGAGTAAGGGAATACTGGATGGTTCAAAATCAGGAGAGGAGTGCATCAGGGATGCATCTTGTCTTCATATCTTCCAATCTAGATGCAGAACAGATTATTAGGGAAGCTGTATTTTATGAAGAATGTGGTATCAGTATTACAGAAAGACTCAACACCTGGCGTTATACAGATGACACAACTTTGCTTGCCAAAATGGAGGAGGAGTGAAGTGTTTACTGCAGAAGGTCAAAGACTGCAGCCTTCAATACAGATTGCACCTCAACATCAAGAAAACAAAGATTCTGACCACTGGGCCAATTTTAGCTTGCCAGGTTCCACAATCAACACTCTTGGCACCAGCAGGTAGGAAATTAAACAAAAATTAATTGCATTAGGTGATTCTACTGTCAGGGATCTCTTCAGAGTTCTGAAGAGCAAAAATGCAACACTAGAGACTAAGGTGCACCTGATCTACAGTCTTTGTAATTACTTGCTATACAATGAAGAGCAGGACAACGACTAAGGATGACAAAAGAAGTAGTAATGCCTTTGAGTTGTAGTGCTGGAGAAGAGTACGGAACGTATCATGGACTTGCAAGAGAACAAATAGATCTGTCCTGGAGAGGGTGAAGCCAGTTTGCTCCTTATAAGAAAGGACGGTGAAACGCCATCTCACATGCTTTGGGCATGTTGTTAGGAGGGACCAGTGTAAGCATGGAAGAGCCTGAATGAGATGGACTGATTCAGTGATTGGGGCAATGGTGGTTGGTGTGTCAAGAATTAGTGAGAATGAGAATGACTCACAATAAGGCAAGGTTTAGCGTTCACAGGGTCTCTATGAGTATATGAGTAGCACTCAATAGCACATAACAAGAAGTTACAATAATTACATATATTTGTTACTACAAAAGCTTCATCACTCATACATCTAAGTTTTTTGGCTCCACTGATTTAAATGTATGCGCACATTCACACATGTATACATACACATACTCTTTCTTCTTCTTTCTCAACAAGAACTTAAAAGCAAGGACCAAAGCTGCTCTGAAAGAACTGGCAAAAAACCAAAGCCCAGGAATAGATGCCATACCGATTGACATAGTTCAACAGACGCTGCCCTGGATGTACTCACCAAGTTGTGCCAAGAAATCTGGAGGACAACCACCTGGCCAAGTGACTGGAAGAGGTCTATATTTGTTCTCATTCCAAAGAAAGGTGACATGACAGAGTGTGGAAATTATCAAACAATACCATTGATATGACATGCAAGCAAGATTCTGCTGAAAATTATAAAAAAAAATGACTGGAACAGCAACAACAGAAAACTTGCCTGAAGTGCAAGCTGAATTTAGAAGAGGCCGTGGCATTAGAAATATTATAGCTAATGTCAGATGCTATTTGACTGTGTGGATCATAACAAACTGTGGCTGACTCTGTGAAGAATGGGAATCCCAGAACATTTAATTGTGCTAATACGAAACCTATACTTGGACCAAGAGGCAGGAGTCAGAACAGAG
>NW_006400019.1:2865556-2867068 GCF_000299155.1 Elephantulus edwardii | reverse complement strand
AGAGATTGAGATTGTTGACAGCTTCAGTTTGCTTGGCTCTACAATCAACACTCTTGGCACCAGTATCCAGGAATTTAAAAGACAAATTGCATTGGGAGAGTCTGCTGTTAGGAACCTCTCCAAAGTGCTGAGGAGCAATGATGTAATTTTGGAGACTAAGGTGTACCTGATACAGGCCACGGTCTTTGTAATTACTTGCTATGCATCAGAGAGCTGGACAATAACTAGGGATGATAGAGAGTTGATGCCTTTGAGCTGTGGTGCTAGAGAAGAGAATATACCAAGGACTGCTAGGAGAAAAAACAAGCTCATCCTAGAGAGGGTGAAGCAAGGCTGCTCTTTGGAGGCAAGGATTCTGAAGCTCTGTCTGACATACCCTGGACATGCTGCAAGGCAGGACCAGTCCTTGGAGAGGGATGTCATGCTTGGGAGGGTGGAGGGAAAGTGCAGGAGAGGAAGACCCTCTATGAGATGGACTGATTCAGTGACTGGAGTAACGGGGATAGGTATGTCAGAGACAATAAGGTTGGCAAGGGACAGAGCAGGGTTTAGAGCTGTTGTACATAGGGTTGCTATGAGTCACAGATGACTCGCTGGCACATAACAATAACAATATGTATAGATCAAGAGAGAGTTGTCTAAACAGAATAAGGGAACAATACATGGTTTATGATCGAGAAAGGTATGTGTGTCAGGATTGTATCCTTTTTTCATACCTGTTCATTCCATACCTGTATGATTTGCATACTAAGCAAATTATATGAGATGATGGTCTATAAGAAGAAATGTATTGGATGGAGAATCATCAACAACCTGCCTTATGCAAAAGATATAATCTCGCTTGTAGAAAGTGAAGAAAACTTTAATCACTTGCTGCAAAAGATCAAAAACTATAGCCTTCAATATAGATCACTTTTCAACATCAAGCAAACAAAAATCTTTACAATTAGACCAATAGGAATATATCATGATAGACGGAGAAAAGACTGAAGGTGTCCAGGATTTCATTTTATTTGGATACATAAGCAGTGGCAATGGCAGCAAAGTTTAAAAAAAAATCCAAAACCTTGTTATAGTAGGAAAATCTACTGTCAAGGACATCTCCAACTTGCTAAAGAGCAAGGATATCAGTTTAATGAGTAAGGTGCACACGATCTAAGCTGTGGTAATTTCCAATTGCTTCTTATGCATGCAATGAATAAAACAAATAAAAGAAGAACTAATGCTTTTGAATAGTGGTGTTGTCAAAAATTATTAAATATTTCATGAAATATCAGAATTAATAAATCCACCTTGGAATAAAGATAACCAGGAAGTCTTTAGAGGCAGAGATGATGAAGCTTTGTCTCAAAATTTTTGACATGCTGTCAAGAGAGACTAGTCTCTCTAAGAGAGATGCAAATTAAAACAACTAAGAGATATCATCTCACCCCAGTCAAAATAGCAAAATTTAACAGAACAGCAAGCAACAAATGCTGGCGAGGTTGTGGAGAAACTGGAACCCTTATTCAC
>NW_006400019.1:2858011-2863486 GCF_000299155.1 Elephantulus edwardii | reverse complement strand
TAATCAGAACTGGCTTTGATAAGCACTGTGGCAACTGGACAATTAAAACAGACATTCAAGGGGGGGAAAAAAGAAGAATGAACTGGGGAGGAGGGTAGAGAAAACAGTGCAACAATGAATGAATGAAAACCCAAAATCTCTGTAAATGTTCATTAAAACTAATAAAATAAAAAAGAAACAAAAAGAGAGGCTAGCCTTTGAAAAAGGACATCATGCTGAGAAAGGTGGTGGGACATGATCAAAGAAGAAATCCAATGATCTAAATGCTTATCTACGATAGATAGATAAAAGAGTTGCTTAAGTCAGGGAAATGGAAACGAAATCCAAAGTGGGATACTACTATATAACATACAGGCAAACTTTTAACTCTGAAAATACCAAGTGATGCCAAGAAGATGGAGCAATAGAACTCTCAGTCACTACCACTGGCAATGCAAACTGCTAAGTCACTTCTGAAAGCAGTGACACTGAGGATCCCTAACCCTATGCCCCTAGTAATTCAATTCTGATTCTACAGAAGTACATGCACAAACTCACTCACTCATTCATTGCTGTGGAGTCAGAAATGAATCTTAGCTGACTGACCCTCCAGCAGGTTCTCAGATGCAATACATTGCATGTGACGAGAATGCTCATCTTTTTGCCACAAAGCAACCAAATGATGTGCCTTTGGGTTTGCAGTGCACCTCCCTCCCCACTCAGCCACCACAGTTCTCTGTATGCACAAAAACATTAGGTTATTTATCATAACAAAAATGGAAACACTAAAATATCGGCCAATATTTAAGTGAGTAAATATTACTGGGGCATAAGCATATAAAGAGAATTATATGAACAAACCCCAGCATTATATAATATGCTTGAATATGTAAAACATAAGATTAAGGGGGGAAAAAGACTAAAAATAACATATAGCATATGATTCCATTTACTTAAAAGTTCAAAACTAGGTAAAGCACACTAGATATTACTTAGTGATATACATATTATTTTTTGTGTGATATACATATTATTATATAATACTATATTGAGGGAGAATGACGAGTAATCTCGTGTGATTAACTGCCTCAGAAAAGCTGACAGAGTCAGTTCCAAATTGATGGTATACAGCACCATGACCACTATACTATGTATTACTATTGTGTGAAAAATATTTAAGATAATGTGTGAGCAAGAGTGGCATCTACTTCCTAAACAACATGCCTCTGGAAACTCTATGAATTTTGAGAAATGATGATAATTCTAAAAAGGCTTCAGGTCTTTTGTTTTTAGGATCGCTATGAGTCGTGCTCAACCCGACAGCAATCCACAACAACACAACATACATGTTATGTATTACTATAGTGTGAAACTATATATTTTGTGTTGAAGCTACTAAGAAAAATAAGGAAATAATTGTGTAACAATTAAAATGGTATTTATTTCAGAACAAGAAGTTTCTGAGTGCTAAACACATTTAAAAAAATAAAAAGACGCAGAACAGAGTGATAGGGACCAAGTGTTTACAGCCTAAGTGTTTGTAAGTGTTAAAAATGTGTATTTATTACACATTCTAATTTGTATTTTGTTACTGTACAACTAAGATTTTTAAACACAGAAAGTAGAATTTATGAGATTGATGATTACTTATTTGTGATTAAAACATCTTAAGTAAGTCACCATGCTGTGGGCAGCGTGCAGGGCACGGAGTTCGATTCGGACCCAGGCAGTAACCCAGGCACCAGTCTTTAGGGTGTCAGAGAGAGGGAAGACCAGGCTTTCCTCAAAGCAATGGGGTCTGCAACCTCGAGGTCTCCTCCTCCAGGCCGCCCGCGGATTTGCCAGCCAGAAACAAGCCACAGTCCAGCCCATCCAAGATGATGACCTGCCCCCTTCCACGTTGCTCAAAGACTACCAGAACATCCCTGGAATTGACAAGGTTGATGATGTGGTGAAAAGGCTCTTGTCTTTGGAAATGGCTAACCAGAAGGAGAAGCTAAAAGTCAAGCAGGAGCAGTTGATGAACAAGATTTTGGTAACCCCTGAGGACACCAGATCCCTGGAAGCTCAAATTGTTGCCTTGACTATCAAGATCTGCAGTTATGAAGAACACATGAAGAAACACCGAAAGGACAAAGCCCACAAGCGCTATCTGCTCATGAGCATCGACCAAAGAAAGAAAAAGCTCAAATTCCTCCGTAAAACCAGCTATGTTGTCTTTGAGAAGACGTGCAAGGAGCTGGGAATTGAGTACAGGTTCCCCCCTCTGTACTACCGAAAGGCCCACCGCCGCTGGGTGGCCAAGAAGGAACTGTGCATTCGGGTTTTCCAGGAGGCTCAGAAGCTGAAGAAGCAAAAAAGGATCTTAAAAGCTACAGCGGCCGCCCAGAAGCAAGGCCAGAAAAGCTCAGAGGGGCCTTCAGAAGCCAGACTAGATTAGATACATGCAAAGAAAATCAATAAATTCTGTTAAAATTAAAAAACAAACAAACAAACCAAAAAACATCTTAAGTATACTAAAAATGAAATAATAAATGATCATATTTAAGAAATTATCATTACATAGTTATGTGATTAACTTCTTATTCCACAACTTGCTAGTTATACAGCCTTGAGAAAGTTAACCTTTCTGAGCCTGCTTCTTCTATAAAAGGAGAAGTAGAAAAGGATCGTGATCAATCTGAGAGTTGTTGAGAGAAAGAAACAAGATAATTTATAGTAAAGAGTACACACAGGAAGTCTCAGGTTACTAACGTTGGATGTACGAATAATTCCTACTTGTCTTTAACGTTATACAAATCTGACCTCATTTTGAAATGACTGAAATTAAACCAAGTTCTTTCACAACTTCATCATGCTCACCTCCATGTGTGGTTTTTAAAGCACTGTGAAGGTCTTCAGCTGTTTTTTATATAAAGCAGGAGTAAGTAACAACTACATGCACCTGTTCAGACTTAGCAACAAACTGAAGACAGACTTAGCGACAAGTTGAAAAAACAGACTTAGGAACGGATTTTGTTGATAGCCCAGAGAGTGACTGTATTCACTATGTGTTAAACCAGTAAGTACTATTTTAAAACACAATGTCTAGATGAATGCAACACAGTAAGTGACCAGTATCATGTTAATGTGGTTTCATGTATTAAGAGAGACGGATCTGGTAACTGGAATGCCGAGTCATGTAAAAAACCATCAACTGTCAAACCACTTACCAGCCAGTGACACCTCCAATGAGCAGCTGGGTGGCTACACTGTACTTTTCAGCAGAAGGCCCAGATTCTTGTCCAAATAGCTTGCGCCACCATGGCTGCTTCTTAGCAAATTCTGCAAGGTCCAATGACTCGAAGTTTCCTACAAGCAATAAGACACTTAATTAAAAAAAAAAACCCAAACCACTTCACCTGAAAAGAACCTGAATATTCCTGCAAAGGTTTTTTTAAAACAAATACCATCTTTTAAATAGTAAGTTAATGTTAAAACTTAAAATTCCAAGTGACAATATAGGGAAATCAGACAAAAAGTAATAAACACTAACAGTTGTACTGTTGTTGTTGTTATATACCATCAAGTCAGAATCAACTCATAGCTGACCCTCGAGTGGGTTTTCAGAGACAGTAAATGGTCCATCCTCCCACGGAGCAGCTGGTGGATTTGAACCACATGCCTTTGTGCTGACAGTGCAGTGCAGCCCCTTACACTAGGCCACCAGTTCCCCTTATACTGTTGTTGTTATGTCTCCTATTGTAAAGATTACAATCTAGAAACCACTAAAGAGGAGCTGTACTCATGGTGTACATACGTGGTTGCTATGAGTAAAAAAAATCAACTCGCACAAGGATGACACACAAATTCGTGAAGCGTTCCATATTTTTTTTCCCCCCAAAGATAATAAAACCTGTCTGGTGTCAGCCTCATATTGAAAAAAAAAATCAACTCAGCACGCACATCACAACAGACATCACTGTTCTTTACAGACTACACACTGTTGTTGGTAGATGCTGTGGAGTCGATTGTCACTCAAAGTGACCCTAGGAACAGCTCTGAAACTTGACCTACCTGTGCCCACTTCACAATTTCTGATACTCTCAAGTCCAGTGTTACAGTTGCTGTGTCAATCTACCTGGTTGAGGGTCTTTCTCTGACCCTCCACTTTTCCCAGATTTTCTTTTTCCAAGGACTCCTGACAAAATGCCCAAAGTATGTGAGATGACGTTTCAAACCATCCTTGCCTCTAAGGAGCAACCTGGCTGCACTTCCTCCAAAATAGAGTTGTTGTTCTGGCAGTCCATGGGATATTCACTATTCTTCTCCAACACAATTCAAGGGTTGCTATTTCGGTTAAAGGAAGCAGAACAATAACCCAAGTGCCCACTGCCTTGGTGTTTGGCTTAATATTGTTTGGGAAGTTGTCTAAGTACTCTGAGATATGAAATTCTCACCTACAAAGCAGAAATTATAATACTATCTACTTCATGAAGCTAGGATTAACTGGAAGCATGAAAAAAACTTGAAACAGGACTTGCATTCAATAAACACACTTTTTAGTGCAAATACAAATATTCGTAAACATTTACTGGGAGGGCTATAGGAACTTTGAAACACCTGCTGGAGTAGGGTGGTAGCTGGCTTTTCCAGCTCAAGAGGTCCCTCAGTTCTGATTGAAGATGTATATTGGAGGAGTTTATAACCCCTAGGTGTACCCTTTGACTTCTTTAACAAACTACTTTGGTATGGTGAGTTGTGTGGCTGCTGCAACACATCATGGAATCTAACAGAGAAGTACACAGCAGTGGGAGGGCAGCAAGTGTAATGAGGAAGTTTGTCAGCTCTCCACCTTACAAGGATCTGCCTCGAGCTGTTGATGCTGATTCTTTCTTCCCTGTGTGAAGTTCGGTGGCCTGATGCCCCTACTGTGTTTTTACACCAACCATGCTTACTAGCCCAGTAAGTCACTGACCGCAGTTTTATGTGATCATCAGTATGATACACTAAAATTTGTTATGTCAACTTTACTTCGTCATTTACCTATGAATTTTAAGTGAACAATCTGGTGTGCAAAACATATTTTTTTAAAAATGCAATTACTGTGTCTTCCAAGTCCATATGGTGGCCTAAATGCATTGGTATTGTGGTATACTGGGGGGCAGGTGTTGATGTGCGGTGTATGCTAATTCCCAAATCCTGGAGGTGGCCGTCACTCATAGTGCCCTAATGTAGAACAGATGCCAGCCCACCCATACATGACTGGATGCAGGTCATCAAACTATGGTTAGCTCCACTGTACAACTGATGTCAAGAAATAACCTTCTTAACACATAGAACAGTAAAACATAGTAAAAAAGATAAGAAAGTGACATTTAAAATAATTTCATTGCCTTTATTTTGAAGCAAGAATTTCAACTATATGGTGGGGTTTTTAAAATTTTTTATTTTTTTTTATTTCAATGAACATCTACAGAGATTTTGGAATTCCATTCATTCACTGTTGCACTTTTC
>NW_006400019.1:2836929-2857903 GCF_000299155.1 Elephantulus edwardii | reverse complement strand
ATAATGAGTGTTTATCAATATGATCTTGTGAGTCAGTACAGAAATGAACTTAACTCTTAATGAAACATTAAGAATCATAACTCATAGAGATGTGTAGATGATATTTTTTCTCTGACCACGTAAGTCTCTTTAAATCCACCAGTCCTGTGTGAGCCACTTTCAAGTCCATGAATAACGAAGTTGGAGAAGTGTCCTGACAGAGAACCACTCCAGACAGCTCATGCAAGCATAAAGCAGCCACCTTCACCGTAAGGGGCAAGAGCACTCCCAAGCAGAGACGGAATACGGGGTCTCAGGCAGCGCAGCACTGCCCGTGAACCCGCAGGAGGCACACAGGAATAGGGGCTTCAGCCTGACCCGTGACCTTGACTGGACACCAGTAGAGGACGAGTCAGGCCACCCCAGACGCGGCCGCTGTCCCAGACGCTCACACCCACTCACTCCCACCTCTCCCTCCGTCCCCAGGGAGCTCAGCAAGCCCGGCAGGTAGCGAGCCCATCCCCTTCCGGAGCCCAGGAAGGTATCTCCCCGTGGCACGGGCCTCGAGCCCTTACCTTGACCGGTAGCGGCCATTTCGGCGAGCTCGTCTCGCGAGAACACTCGCAGGGTTTCAGTGCGGTGGCATGGGGAGTGGCGCGTCAGCTGCGTCGCGACTACCTGGCTTCCGGCACGTGGAGCAGATGTTTCCATCCCCAGAGCCTACAGCGAAAGAAGGCGGGCCTGTGCTCTGCGACTGCTCCCCGCCCCCTCAGACGCACGAGGCTTCCCTGCGTCTCAAAACTGCGCCAGGAGAGGCCCGACAGGCGCGCTGAGGCGCATGTGCAAAAGCCCTCCTCCTAGTCCGCAGAGTCGCCCTCTTCGGAACCGCCCCTCCCACAGCCCCTCTTCGGGTGCCAGAGCCGGGAGAACACCGCGAGACGTCGACTCTGCACGTAATGTCACTCTAACTTCCTTAGCCCAAATGGTCTATGCAATCTGCATTGCACGTAAGCGTTACCCTCACTTGGAATCCAGAATACACCTGTCTCTTAATTTTTGTTCCCATTTAGCAGATCCTCTGTTCGGACCCTTCCTGCTCTGTTCTTGCTGCTGTGTCCAAACTGGTCATTCTGAAAGATACTGCCTATCACATCGCTTCCACAAATGTAGTCAGTCTGATTGCTGTTCAGTCCACTGGATGAAGTCCATGAGTAAAGTCTCTGTGTTTTAAAAAATGTTTTTGCTATGAATACATCAATGAGCATACAAAGTTCAGTAATTGGATTTCTGGCCTCATTTCTCTCACCAAGTTCATACTTTTCCAATTACCATTCCTTCTTCATTTTGCATCCCAGTCACCTATAATTAATGTGCCATTTGAATGGCCTCCTTTGTGAAGTCTTTCCATGTCATTTGCCCATTTTGTAATTGAATCATCAGTGTTTTTCTTCTGGAGGCCCAGGAGTATTATGTAAACTTTTGTTATAAGACCCTTCTCCAAAATTATATTGCCGAATGTTTGTTCCCAGTTGGTAGGCTTTCTTTTCACCCTGGAAAAAGTGTGTGATGAGTACAGAGGTTCAATCTTTAGAAGGTCCCATTCATCAATTTTATCCTCTTCAGATTGTGCATTTCTGAGTGTTTTGGCCAGTTCCTTTATGCTGTAGGCAAAGCCTTCCTTCTAAGCTTGGTGCCAGTTTGTCTCTGATGAACTTTATGGTTTGGGGCTTTACTCCCATGTCTCTGATCCACCTTGAGTTGATTATTGTGTATGAGTTGAGATGTGGATCCTGTTTCAGCTTTCTGCAGGTTGTTGTTATGTTGCTGTCTAGTTGCCTGCGACTCCTAGCAACCCTATGTACAACAGCCCTAAACCCTTCTGTCCCTTGCCAATCTTACTGTCTCTGACACACCTATCCCTATAACCCCAGTCACTGGATCAATCCATCTCATCGAGGGTCTTCCTCTCCTACGCTGTCCCTCTACCCTCCCAAGCATGACTTCCTGCTCCAAGGACTGATTTCGCCTTGCAACATGTCCAAAGTATGTCAGATGGAGCCTCAGAATCCTTGCCTCCATGTAGTAGCCTGGTTTCAACCTCTCTAGGACAAACCTGTTTGCTCTCCTAGCAGCCCATGGTATACTCAATACTTTTCTCCAGCACCACAGCTCAAAGACATCAGCTCTCTATCATCCCTAGTCATTGTCCAGCTCTCTGATGCATAGCAAGTAATTGCAAAGACCATGGCCTGTATCAGGTGCAACTTAGTCTCCAGAATGACATCATTGCTCTTCAGTACTTTGGAGATTTCTCTGACAGCCAACTTTTCCAATGCAATTCGTCTTTTAAATTCCTGGCTGCTGGTACCAAGAATGTTGATTGTAGAGCCAACCAAACTGAAGCTGTCCACAATCTCAATCTTTTTACCA
Source organism: Elephantulus edwardii (assembly GCF_000299155.1). Lineage (NCBI taxonomy): Eukaryota > Metazoa > Chordata > Mammalia > Macroscelidea > Macroscelididae > Elephantulus > Elephantulus edwardii. The sequence goes on along the minus strand of NW_006400019.1, from coordinate 2,855,494 downwards.
TCTATCATGATGCTGCCAATCGGCCCAGTGGTGAGAATCTTTGTTCTGCAGGTAGCAGTCCAGTTTTGCTTGCTTTTGTTTTTGTTTCAAATTTTTCTAAATGATCTGTATTGTAAACATAGAAGTTATGCCCAGAAGTTACATCTGGCCACCACATGGTGGAAGTGCCAGACTGAGGCTCATCACCCACAACCTTGAGTGAGTCTAATACAGATGAACAAGAGAAATTGTTACAGGGAACTAACTACAGGGTAAACAGGAACCAGAGAGAAGCAATTGTCACTAAGTAGATAGGTGACTAGTCAAGCCTGCTATAACTCTTACTACTTGAGAGACATAGCTCCAAATTGTCTTCACAGTAATATCTAAGACAGTAAATAAGAAAATAACATTTTTATATGATTCAGTGACTGGGGTAATTGGGATGGGTGTGTCAGAGGCAGTGTGATTGGCACAGGATAGAGCAGGGTTTAGGGCTGTTGTCCATAGGATCGCTATGAGTCGCAAACAACTCGACGGCACATAACAACAACAACATGATAAACTGTTAGAAGTAGCAAGTGTAAAGTTGTACGTATTTGTAGCTTTTGAGCTTGGAAGATTTTTATATGGATTGGATGCTGCCTGATATAGGAACATAAACAAAACAAACTCTGGATACCTAAAACTGACTTCCAAAAAGAGTTTCCAAGGCTGTAAATCTTAATGGTAGCAGACTGCCACATTGTTTTCCTACAGAGCAGCTAGTAGTTTCAAACTGCCAACCTTTTGGTTAATAGTAGAGTGTGTGCTGCATCACCTGGGCTCCTAGAATTTACTTCCTTTAAAATTCAGAATAAATGGTGACAACAATAGTATTAAGAAAGAAAAAAAAAGGCAGTCCAGCAAATACTGTCTCAAAAGTACAAACTGCAGTTCATCTTCTCAAACTATTAAAAATATATAATCCAGGGTGGGTTTTCCCCCCCTCTTGATCTTGACAAGTGCTGCTTTCCAGATGTTGTTGTTGTTGTTGTTATGTGCCGTCGAGTCGCTTGCAACTCATAGCGACCCTATGTACAACAGCCCTAAACTCCGCTCTGTCCTGGGCCAATCGCACTGTCTCTGACACTCCCATCCCAATTATCCCAGTCACTGAATCAATCCACCTCATAGAGGGCCTTCCTCTCCTGCGCTGTCCTTCTCCAAGGACCTGTCTCTCCTCACAACATGTCCAAAGTATGTTAGACGGAGCCTCAGAATCCTTGCTTCCAAGGAGCCACCCGGTTTAACCCCTTCCAGGACAAATCTGTTTGTTTTCCTAGCAGTCCATGGTATTCTCAATACTCTTCTCCAGCACCACAGCTCAAAGGCATCAATTCTCCTTCTATCCTCCTTGGTCATTGTCCAACTCTCTAATGCATAACAAGTGATTGCGAAGACCATGGCCTGTATCAGACGCACCTTAGTCTCCAGAGAGACACCATTGCTCTTTGGTACTTTGGAGAGGTCCCTAACAGCAGAATTTCCCATGGCAATGCGCCTTTTAATTTCCTGGCTGCTGGTGCCAAGACTGTTGACTGTGGAGCCAAGCAAGCTAAAGCTGTGTATAATCTCAATCTCTTCACCGTCCATCCTGATGCTGCCAGTTGGTCCAGTGGTGAAAATCTTTGTCTTCTTGACATTGAGCCTCAATCTAGATACCTAAGAAAAATTTATCTCTTCTGCATTGAATCCATGTAGCAAACTAATGAAGTCATCTATGTCCATGGAATGGGCCCATTTATCACTAAAGCCTGTTTTCATTAGGATTTGCTGTATTTTATCTTCTATGCTGAAATGTTCTGGTTTTACAATGTTATAGATTAAACAGTGAATTCTGTAGTTTTTTCCTAGCAGTTGTTGCACAGCACTTTACTTAAATACAGCAGACAGTGTCTGTCTTGTTTTTCCTAACAAAGGTGATTCTTACGAGGACATCCCATTACTTAAAGTTGATTGGTGGTGGTGGTTTCTTAGGTTCTATTCTTACAACACTGGATTCTACCTTGGGTGATGGTCTGCAGTTATTCTTCCCAACTTTCATCAGATGGTCTACGTGCAGTATAATTTGTCCCCAGGTTTTGCAGCCAGTCTGAGAGTAAATTATCTTTGAAACATGAGGATAGCACATCTAAAGAAAGGTCGGTGCAACAAGAGCTTGAAGACAAAAGGAGAAGAGATCTGGTATGGCAGATTGGCCACACAAGCATCAAAGAATGGTAAATCGCTTTTCAACACATCACCCACCATTACTTGAAGTTCACTGGTTAGATGTGTGTCTGGAACTCTTGTGAAGTTCAGCTCCTAGTCTCGGATCAAATTCAAAAGCAAAGCAACAACCTTTTTTGCCTTTTCAAACAACTTTACAGTCATGTTGCCTATTCCATCAGTTGGTCTTAAGGCAGCCTTATCAATTATGCTGCTAACTATAAGAGGATTTTTCAAAATCTGCTGCCCAATTCTCTTGTTGAACTTAAGTCCTCCAGCACTCTTCAGCTCCTGGCATTGTTACTGCCACTTGTGACACCAGCCAGCTGCCTTGGACTTGACTTTCAGCATTTCTATAGGGCGAGGGCTCACAGACCCCAGCAAGTCCAATTTTGAGAGCACCATTTGTTGAAGAGGTTGTAATTTCCCCATTTGATAGGTATTATTTCCTTGTCGAATATCTGTTGACCATAGATAGATGGGTCCATTTCTGGGTTCTCAATTATGTTCCATTGGTCTGCGCACCTGTTATTGTACCAGTAACATGCTGTTTTGGTTACTACTGCTGTGTGGTAGGATCTGAAGTCAGGGAGTGCTATGCCTCCCACTTCTTTTTTGTTTATCAGAAGTGCTTTATTTATTCAGGGTCTCTTTCCTATCCAAATAAACTTGACAATTTCCTTTCAATCTCCTTGAAGAATGAATTTGGTGTCTGGATTGGGATTACATTGAACATGTAGATTGCTTTTGGTAGAATTGTCATTTTCACATTATTGAGTCTTCCTGTCCATGAACAGGGAACATTTTTCCCATTTATTTAAGATCTTTTATTATCTCTTGCAGAAATGTTCTGTGATTTTTCAAACTGCCTTTTAAACAATGAATGTAACCCCGTTCTTACTCTGCTTTTCATTCTTGTCAAAGTGGCCAAAGCCAGTCCATTTAATCTCAGTGATGCCTAGAATGTTGATGTTTGTGTGTTCCATTTCGTTTTTCACAACCTCTAGTTTTCCAACAGTCACTCTTCATCCCATCCATGTTCCAGTTATTAAAGGTTATTTGCAGCTTTCCCTCCTCATTTTGATTGACTTACAATTTAGGCTCTACCTATATAATGCTAGAGCTACTGGTGTGCTTCTGTTGTTCATAGGGTTTTCAGAGGCCTGCTATTTCAGAAGTGGATGGCGAATCCTGCTTTCTAGTCTGTCTTAATCTGGAAGCTTTAAAACAAGTTTCTTTGTTTTGTTGACACAGTAGCCTCTTGGTCTAGGTCTAGGTTTTGCATGAGCACAACTAAGTGTTCTGGGATTCTCATTCTTCTCAATGTTAGCCAAAGTTTGTTATGATTCACACAGTTAAATGCCTTTGCATAGGTCTCCGGGCTCGGCGCACACCTGGCTGCGCCAGCGGCTGTTGGGCCGGCGGAGCGCACTGCCATAGTAACCTCTAGCTTAACAGTCATTTACAACATCAAACAACCTGGTCGTCTTGGCCTAGAAGAGAGTAATCCTGTCAAATATACCTGCTCCCAGGAAACAGAGGATGTGATGGAGCTGCTCGAAGAGGATCTCACGTGTCCAATTTGTTGCAGTCTGTTTGACGATCCCCAGGTCTTGCCCTGTTCACACAACTTCTGCAAAAAATGTTTGGAAGGACTCTTAGGGGAATGTGCGAAATTCATTTTGGAGATCAGCTCCATTCAAGTGTCCCACCTGCCGCAAGGAAACTTCAGCTACTGGAGTCAACAGCCTGCAGGTCAATTACTCCTTGAAGGGTACTGTGGAAAAAATATAACAAAATCAAGATCCATGCCAAAATGCCAGTGTGCAAAGGACACTTGGGGCAGCCTCTGAACATTTTCTGCCTGACTGACATGCAGCTGATCTGTGGCTTCTGTGCTGCTCATGGTGACCATACCAAGCATGTCTTCTGTTCTATTGAAGATGCCTATGCAAAGGAAAGGAATGCCTTTGAGTCTCTCTCCCAGAGCTTTGAAACCTGGCGGCGTGGAGATGCTCTTTCTCACTTAGATACCTTGGAAACGAGCAAGAGAAAATCCCTACAGTTACTGACTAAAGATTCAGATAAAGTGAAGGAATTTTTTAAGAAATTACAACACACACTGGATCAAAAGAAGAATGAAATATAGCCTGGCTTTGAGACCATGAAACTTGCAGTGATGCAGTCCTATGACCCAGAGATAAATAAACTCAACACCATCTTACAGGAGCAATGAATGGCTTTTAACATTGCTGAAGCTTTCAAAGATGTGTCAGAACCCATTCTATTTCTGCAACAGATGCAGGAATTCAGAGAGAAAATCAAAGTAATTAAGGAAACACCTTTACCTCCCTCTAATTTGCCCACAAACCCTTTAATGAAGAATTTTGATACCAGTTAGTGGGAGGTTATAAAACTAGTAGATGTGGATAAACTGTCCTTGCCTCACGACACCAGCACTTTCATTAGCAAGATTCCTTGGAGCTTTTATCAGTTATTTGTAGGCCTCCTCCTCCTTGGCCTTCTCATTTCTGTTGGTCCTGCCATGTCCCTGGAATGGTCTTTATTTGATGAATTTGCAGCTTGGAAAGAACATCTCTCAAACTTCAGTTCCTGCTATCTTACTAAATCAACTGAATTAGAACAATCAGTTTTTTACTGGGAACAGAAAGTCAAGAATTATACTTTGATGGTGCTGAACAATGTGGGAGAATTTGTGTGCTAATATAAGCTATTATAAAATCTGTTTCAAATAAACAATTCTCTGTCTTTTGATACTAAAAAAATGCCTTTGCATAGTAAATACTTTCAGCCAGGATCCATTTGACATCAGCCTCTTCTAAATCCAGCTTGAACCTCTGGCATGTCTCTATTTACTATTCTAGCTGTTTTTAATGATCTTCGGAAGTGTTTTGCATACATGTGATGTTATAGATATTGTTAGACAATATCCACATTCTCTTGGATCACCTTCCTTGGAAATAGAAACAAATATGGATCTCTTCTAGTTAGTTGATCAGGCAGCTGCCCTCCATATTTCCTGGCAGACTGGAGAGCATGTCCAGGGCTGCATTCATCATTTGAAATATTTCAATTGTTATCACATTGATTCTTGGGGCCTTCTATTTTGCCAATGCCTTCAGTGGAGCTTGAACTTCTTCCTTCATTACCGTTGGCTCTTGATCATTTGGTACTTCCTGAAATATTTCTTTCTTGGACTATTCTTTTTGGCACAGTGATTCTGTGTATTTTCACCATCTTCTTTTCCTATTTCCTGGATCATTATTTTACCTAAGACATCTCTAAGTATTACAAGTTAAGGCTTGAATTTCTTTTTCAGTTCCTTCAGCTTGATAAATGCTGAGTTCTTCCTTTTGACTCTCTAATTCTAGGTCTCTGCACATTGCTTTATAGTAATTTGCTTTGCCTTCTTGAGCTGCCTTTTGAAATATTTTATTCAGCACTTTTAGTTCAGCATATCTTCCTTAGGTTTTGACTTCTCAGTGTTGTTGTTAGATGCTGTCAAGGCAAGTACGACTCATAACAACCTCATGAACCCTGTTCTATCCAACACCATCCTAACACTTTCTGACACACAAGAGCCCATTGCTGCAGTCACCATGTCAATCCACCCTAGTCCAGAGTCTTCCTTTTCCTTCACCGACCTCCTCCCTCCCCCCTCCTAGCAGCATGCCCAAAGTGTGTGAGGCAAAGCCTCATAATTCTTGCCTCCAAAGAGCACTGGCTACACCCTCTCCAGGACATATGTTTGTCCTATTGGCAGTCCATGGAATGTTTGGTGCTCTTCTCCAACACAACAGCGCAAAGGCATCAATTCTTCTGTCATTCTTATTCATTGTCCAGCTCTCAGATACATAGCAAGTGATCAGAAAAACCATGTCCTGAATCACACGTGACTTAGTCCTCAAAATGACATCATTATTGCTCAATAATTTGGACAGGTCCCTAACTGCAGATTTTTCCAGTGCAATGCATCTCCTTATTTCTGGACTACTGGTACCAAGAGTGTTAATTGGGGAGCCAAGCAAGGTGAAGCTGTTGACAGCCTCCTGGTCCATGTAGCGTTTCTGCATGAACACAGCAATGATATACCTTGTGCCACAGCCTCTTCTACATCCTGCTTGAACTTCTGGCAGTTCCCTATCTATGTACTGCTCTAGCCTTTTTTGAATGATCTACAACAGTATTTTGCTTGCACGTGATATTAATGAGTTTCCACATTCAATTGAATCACCTTTCTTGGGAATAGGAACAAATACGGACCTCTTCCAATATGTTGGTGAGACAGCCGTCCTCCAAATTTCGTGACATAGACTGGTGAGCACATCCAAGGCTGCATCTCTTAATTGAAACAAGTCAGTTGGTATCCTATCCCTATCAATTCCTGGGGCTTTGTTTTTTGCCAATGCCCTCAATGAAGCTTTAACTTCCTCCTTTATTAGCATTGGTTCCTGTTCATAGAATCCAGTTGTTCATTACCACTGGCAATGGTTCATTATTATTGGATCCTGTTCCAGAATCCAGTTGGATTCTGGATAGTAGGTTGTTTTGATTTAATTGAAAGTTGGGTATAAACTGGTCCTTTTTTATTTTGTTAACAATCTAAGCTGATGTAGTTAACAATCATCTGTGAGCAGCGAGCCTCTTGTTTAAATCAATCAGGATCTGATAGGTTGGCCTTTGTATTTAAAAGGTAGTTGGGTCCTGCCTAAGAATCTCCAGTTTGGAGCCTCCTATGTGAAGCAGTTGTATTCTGGAGGGTAAGGTGCTGTTGGGTTTTGGTTTGTTTTTTTGTTGTGTTTTTTTTTTTAAAATTTAGTTGAAAGTCAGGTGAAAACTGGTCGTTTTAGATTTTGTTAACAATCACGTCTAAGCTGATTGGCCAATTTGATTTAGTTAACAGTCCGCTGTGGGCTGGAAGCCTCTTGTTTAAATTAGTCAGGAACTGGTGGGTGGACCTTTGTATTTAAAAGTCGGTTGGGCCCTTGGGCCTCAGGTCCTCAGACCTGGTGTTAATTGTGTTTGGGGAGAACATTGTTCTAAGTGGTACAGCTCTAGTCTGTCAGCTTGCTGTACTGAGATAACTTGGGGTTGCTATGACACTGAAAGTTGTGTCACTGGTGTGTCAGATGCCATAAGAGTTACACATAGTGGACAGGTTTTGCTGGAGCTGCCTAACTAAGACAGACTAGGAAGCAGGATTTCCCATATACTTCTTAAATAACAGACCTTTGAAAACTATGAACACTAGAGGAATGAGGATATAGTTGTGTAGTGGTAGAGCCCATATTGGCTTCTCATACTCTAGTGCAATTTTTCAGGGTCTCTTCTGAAATCTATTTTACTTTTTTCTTTCTCCTCTCTTTTTGTAGTGACCTTTTGCTGTTTTCATGAGTGATATGCTTATGTTAATTAGGAGAGGCTATTCCTTGGAGGTGATCCAACAGAATGTGGAAACTAATATCATTAATATTCCATGCAAGCAAAATACTGCTGAGGATCATTCAAAACCAACTAGAACAGTATATATAGAGAGAGAGAACTGCCAGACGTTAAGCAGGATTTAGAAAAGGCCATGGCACTAGGGATATCATTGCTGATGTCGGATGGATCCTGGCTGAAAGCAGAGAATACCAGAAGAATGTCTATCTGTGCTTTATTGACTGTAAAATTGTGGCTGACATTGAGAAGAATGAGAGTTCCAGAGCACTTAATTATGCTCATGCAAAAACTGTGCCTAGACCAGGAGACTATTGTATGAACAGACCAGGGAACACTAAATAGTATGGAATTAAGAAGGAATTGCATTAGGGTTGTATTCTCTCTATATACCTATTCAATCTGTATGCTGAGCAAATTATTCAAGAAGCTGGAATCTATGAAGAGGAATGCAGCATCAGGATCAGAGGGAGACTCATCAAGAACCTGCTTTATGCAGATAGCGTAAGCTTGCTTGCTGAAAGTGAGGAGGACTTAAAGCACTTATTGCAAAAGATCAAGGAATGTAGCCTTTAATATGGATTGCATCTCAATATCAAGAAAACAAAATTTCTTACCCCTGGACCAATAAGCAAAATCATGATGGATGGAGAAGAGATTGAAACTGTCAACAACTTAATTTTACTTGGATCCGCAATTTACACCCTTGGTTACCAGCAGTGAGGAAATAAGGAGGTGTACTGCACTGGGAAAGTCTACAGTTAAGGACTTCTCCAAATTATTGAGAAGTAATGATGTCTGTTTGATGACTAAGGTGCATCTGATTCAGGCCATGGTCTTTCCGATCACTTGCTATGCATCTGAGAGCTAGACAATGAATAAGGATGACAGAAGAATTGACACCTTTGAGCTGTGGTGTTGGAGAAGAGCACTGAACATCCCATGGACGGCCAAGAGAACAAACAAATATATCTTGGATATGAAGAAGCTGGAATGTCTGGAGGCAAGAATTACGAGGCTTCACATCACATACTTGGGGCATGATGCTAGGAGTTGCTATTCCTTGGAAAAAGACATGATGCTGGGAAGGGTGGAGTGTCGGCAAAGGAGTGGAAGACCCTCAACCAGGTGGATTGACACAGTGACTGCCACAATGGGCTCTAATGTGTTAGAAAGTGTAAGGATGGCACGGGATAGGACAGGGTTCAGATCTTTTGTTCATAGAATTGCTATGAGTTGTACTCGACTTGACAGTACTTAAAAATAACAACATTCCTTGGAGAGGGACGTGCTTGGAAAAGTGAAGGGTCAGTGAAAGAGAGGAAGACACTCAGCCAGATGAATTGACACAGTGACTGCAGCAATGGGCTCAAGTGTGTTAAAAATGATGAGGATGGCACAGGATAGGACAAGGTTCAGGTCTATTATTCATAGGGTTCCTATGAGTTATACTCGCCTTTACAGCACCTAACCACAACAACAATCACATCACTACTCAACTGAGAACTTACTGGTTGCCTGTCTTTCTCCCAGTGCACAACTAGTGGCCGAGAGAGGGGCCCCCTTTAGGACTATGGTCCTAAAGTCTCTACTCATTAAGCAACCAGATCGCCCGGCCAAAAGAACAAATAAATATTAGAAGAGGGTCAGCCAGAGTGTTCTTTTGAAGGAAGGATGTTGTTGTTATGTGTTGTTGAGTCACTGTTTCTTCATGCCATCAGAGTGTGCAAAAAGAATATTTCACCAATCCTCTAGACTGACAAAAACACCGTATCTCTGAGGCCAGCAGAAACTCTATACAAGACTAGATGCTCTGCCTCTCAATGCCCACTAGACCAGAAAAGGAGCTGTTCTTTACTTCGCACACATCTTAGGTCCTCAGTTACCTGTCACATGAACAGAAACTCTGCCCTGCCTGAGCACTCCAACCCCAACCCTCTGCTGGACTGGCAGACACCTCATCCTGGAGAAGACATCTTGCTTCACTCAGTTGCCCAGTACCCTACCAAAGTACATCTTTATTTTTCTCTCGTGTTTTCTTTCACAGAGCTCCATACTGCCAAAAGCAATCTATAGACACAATACAATCTCAATCCAGATCCTGTTATCATTCTTCAAAAAGATGGAAAAAGTAATCATGAACTTTATAAGAGAAATCTCTGGTGGTGTAACCCTTAGGAATGAAGGTGCACCTGATCCAAGCCACAGTCTTTTTTGTTTGCTTCCTGTTCATCTGAAAACTGGACAATGAATAAGGATGACTGAAGAAGAATGGATGTGTTTGAGTTGTGGTCTTGGAGAACAGTGCTGAATATCCCATGGACTGTTATGAGAACAAATGGGTCTGTCTTGAAGAAAGTGAAACCAAATTGCTCCTTGGAAACAAGGCTGCTAAAATTTAATCTCACATACTTTGGGCATGTTGTAAGGAGGATCTAGTAATTGGAAAAAGACATCATATTGGGAAAGGTTTAAGGGTCAGCAAAAAAAGAGGAAGATCCTAAAGAGATGGATCAATGAAAGAAAGGAAGATCCCAACAAGTCCTCACAGTGACTGTAACAATGGGCTCAGGCATATCAGAGATGGTGATAGGACAGGATAGGCAAAGCTCAGATCTGTTGTTCATAGGAGTGCTATGAGTCATAGCCAAGTTTATGACACCTAACAAAAAACAACAGAGATTTAGGAAAATAGTTGGCAATGAAATATCTGACAAGGGACAAATATCTTAAATTTCTTTAAAAAGCCAACAACTTCAACATGTCAACAGGAAAAAAACAACTCAATTACAAAATGGGCAGAGGACATGAAAAAAATACTTCACCAAATAATATTCTCTCTCTCTCTCTCTCTCTCTCTCTCATTGCCTTTAGAATCAACTCGTACCTGATCCTCTAGCATATTTTCAGAAGTTGCCCATCTTTCTTCTGAGGAACAGCTAGTTGATGCTGACCAGACCTTCTTCATTAGCTGCTATTATTGTTGTTGTTAAGTGACACCAAGTTCACTACAACTCATATCAACCTTATTAACAACATATCTGAAACTTGCCCTTTCCTACATCATCCTCATACTCTGTCATACTCAAGCCCATTGTGGTAATGACTGTGTCAATCCATCTTGTTGAGGCTTTTCCTCTTTTTGTCTTTCCTAGAATAATGTACCCTCCAAGGATTGGTTCCTCCTGAAAATATACTCAAAGTAAGTGAAATGAAGTTTCACTAGCCTTGCCTCTTAGGAAGACTGTGGTTGTACTTTCATCTGTTTCATCATTCCTCTCCTCCTTCTCTGTCTTCCCTCAACCCTGATGTCAGTCCCATTTTATAACAGTGGCCCTGTGCAATATTTGTCCTTTTGTGACTGAGGTATTTCACTCAGCATAATGTCCTCCAGGGTCATTCATTTTGCATAATATTTCATGAGTTCCTTGTTTTTCAATGTTGCATAATATTCCATTGTGTGAATATACCAGAGCTTCTCAATCCATTCATTTGTTGATGGGCATTTAGGTTGTTTCCAGCTCTTTGCTATTGCGAACAAAGCTGCAATAAACATGGGTGTGCATATATATGCTTGGGTGGCAGTTATGGTTTCTTTAGGGTAAATTCCCAGAAACGGAATTGCTGGGTCAAATTCTATTTCTATTCACAACTTTTTGAAAAAGCACCATCCAGCCTTCCATAGTGGTTGCACCATTTTACACTCCCACCAACAGTGAATAAGGGTTCCAGTTTCTCCACAACCTTGCCAGCATTTGATGTTTGCTGTTCTGTTAAATTTTGCTATTCTGACTGGGGTGAAATGATAACTCATAGTTGTTTTGATTTGCCTCTCTCTTAGAGCTAGGGATTTTGAACATTTCTTCATGTGCTTATTTGCCATGTGAATGTCTTCTTTGGTGAAGTGTCTATTCATATCCTGTGCCCATTTTTCAATTGGGTTATTTACCTTTATGTTGTTGTGGTGCTCGAGTATTTTATAAATTCTAGATATAAGTCCCTTGTCTGACATGTCATTACCAAATATTTTTTTCCCAGTCTGTGGCTCCCCTTTTTACCCTGTTGGAGAAGTTTTTGGATGTGCATAGGGATTTGACACTTAGAAGGTCCCATTCATCTATTTTGTCCTCTCCTGGTTGTAGAATATATGCATTATATTTCATGCACGTACAGTTTGCATTATGCAGATGACACAACGCTGCTTGCTGAAACTGAAGAGGACCTGAATAGCTTGCTGCAGAGGGTCAAGGACTGCAGCATCCAATATGGATTGAAGCTCAATATCAAGGAAACAAAGATTCTCACCACTGGGCCTGTTGGCAGCATCATGATAGATGGTGAAGAGATGGAGATTATTCACAGCTTTAGTTTGCTTGGCTCCACAGTCAACACTGTTGGCACCAGTAACCGGGAAATTAAAAGACGAATTTGATTGGGAAAGTCTGCTATCAGAGACCTCTCCAAAGTACTGAAGAGCAATGATATCAATCTAGAGACTTAAGGTGCACTTGATACAGGCCATAGTCTTTGCAGTCACTTGCTGTGCATCTGAAAGCTGGACAATGACTAGGGATGATAGAAGGAGAATTGATGCCTTTAAGCTGCGGTGTTGGAGAAGAGTATTGAATATACTGTGGACTTCTAAGAAAACGAACATGTTTGTCCTCAAGAGGGTGAAACCAGGCTGCTCCTTGGAGGCAAGGATTCTGAAGCTTCATCTGACATACTCTGGACGTGCTGCAAGGAGGGACCAGTCCTTGGAGAAAGGATGTCATGCTTGGGAGGGTGGAGGGACAGCACAGGAGCGGAAGACCCTCTATGAGGTGTATTGATTCAATGACTGGGGTTATAGGGTAGGTGTGTCAGAGACAGTGAGATTGGCACGGGATAGAGCAGGGTTTAGGGCTGTTGTACATAGGGTCGCTCTGAGTCGCAGGCAACTCAGCAGCACTTAACAACAACAACAACAAATTGTGTTTTATACAATCTTGCATTTGTGTTGTGTTTTTTTTGTGTTTATTACAGCTTTCCCCCTTTTACAATCATCTTACTAATAACTATTTTCCTGAGAGTGTTTAAGCCAGTTATTTCATGCCTTAATATCCCCATTTTAGATAGCCAATTTCTGATTTGCCACCCCTGTCAACCTGGTACTCTGAGGGAACCAGCATGTTCCCTTTGCTGAAGCATCTTCTGTTTAGTTTGGAAACTTTGAGCACCTGCATGCATAAGCAAAGTCCAGTCAGCAGGTTGCAGCAATCAGCACAAACTCATGGTACAGATCATCTTCTCTTCGTTTGATTGGGTGCTGGTCAACTCATCCCCAGCCATCCATTGTTGTTGTTTGGTGCCATCGAGTCAAGTACAACCCATAGTGACCCTATGAACAACAGATTTGAACCTTGTCTTATCCTGTGTCATCCTTACACTTTCTGACACACTAAAGCCCATTGCAACAGTCACTGTGTCAATCCATCTGGTTGATGGTCTTCCTCTTTTGCTGACCCTCCACCTTTCCAAGCATGATGTCCCTCTCACAGGAATGGCCTCTCCTAGCAACATGCCCAAACTTTCTCCAGGACATACTTGTTTGTTCTTTTGGGAGTCCATGGGATATTCCGTACTCTTCTCCAATACCACAGCCAAAGGTGTCAATTCTTCTTCTGTCCTCCTTATTTATTGTCCAGCTCTCAGATGCACAAGTGATTGGAAAGGCTGTGGCCTGAATCAAATGCACTTTAGTCCTCAAACTGACTTCATTGTTCCTCAGTAATTTGGAGACATCTCTAATTGCAGACTTTCGCAATGCAGTATGTCTCCTGATTTCCTAACTGCTGGTACCTTACTCAAATCTTGACTGTTAATCCAGGTAAGATGAAAATTGCTGACAACTTCAATCTTTCCTCTATCATGATGTTTCCCTATTGGTCTAGTGATAAGAATTTTTGTTTTCTTGACTTGAGATGCAATCCATATTGATCTTCTGCAATAAGTGCTTCAATCCTCCTTACTTTCAGCAAGCAAGGCTGTATCATCTGCATAACACAGGTTATTGATGTGTCTTTCTGTGATCTTGATGCCACATTCTTCTTCATAGAGTCCAGGTTATCTAATAATTTGCTCCAGATACAGTTTGAATAGGGATGGAGAGATAATATAGCCCTAACACACTCCCTTCTAAATTTTAAATCATGTAGTATTTCCTGTTTGCACAACAGCCTCCTGCTCTAGGTGTAGCTTTCGCATGAGCACAATTAAGTGCTCTGGGATTCCCACTCTTCTCAATGTCACCTATAACTTGTAATGATCCTTACAGTCAGGTGACTTTCCATAGTCAATAAAGCATAAATAGACATTCTTCTGGTATTCTTTGCTTTCAGCCAGGATTTGGGTCAAATGCCAGCCATCTCTGGCCATACATGGCTAGGTGCAAATGGGCATTGGCCACAAACTGAGGAGTCACTTCTCCTTGCATTCCAGACTGGCTGCTCACTTCATTCAGCCTTAGCCCACATGGGGCCAAGTCAACTGGCCAAGGGTCGTCATGACTCCCTGCTCCTCAAGCCAGCAACCCTTTTTCACTTATCCATACATCTGTGCTGGAGATGAGGACATTGTTTCAGGATAGGGCAGGGTTAGAGCTAATGTACACAGGCTTGCTATGAGTTGAAGGCGACTCGATGTCACATAACAGTGACAACATACATCTGTGCATGCTAGGTGGACAGTGCCAAAGGAACAAACCCAAGTTCAGTCTGTCTCTTCATTGTTGTATGCCTCCTACTTTCATTCAAGTGAATCCAGGCAATTGATCCAAGTGAGAATACTCCCCAGCTCCCTTTAACAACTTCAAATCTGGAAGTGGGCTCATGGGCACCAACTTTATCCTGCCTCAGTAGCAAATAGGTTTGTTCCAGTTTAAAAAACCTGACTGTTAGCAGATTGCTGCTAACATGGGTGTTGAATGTGAATCCCAGGAAAAAGAAATTGTTGATATCTTCAATCTTTTCTTCATCTATCATGATGTTACCTATTGAGGATCTTTATTTTCTTGATGTTGAGGTGTAACCCATATAAAAAACTGCAGTCTTTGATCTTCTATAATAAGTGCTTCAAATCTTCTTCCCTTCTGTCAGCAAGGTTGTGTCATCTGCATAATGCAGATTATTGATGAGTCTTCCTACAATTCTGATGCCACATTATTCGTCATAGAGTCCTGCTTCTTAAATAATTTGTTCAGCATACAGATTGAATGAGTATAGGGGAAGGATACAGCCCTGACACACACCTTTCTTGATTTTAAATCATACAGTATTCCCCTCGCTCTGTTCAGAAAACAGCATCTTGGTCTTGTCTTTGCATTGTGGTGTCATAAAAACAGATCAGTGTCAGAGGAAGAACAAGGAGGGTGCTCCTCAGAGGCAAGGGTGAGGAGATTGTGTGTCACATGTGTTGGAGATGTTATCAGGAGTTCAGGTTCTGGAAAAGAATGGTATGATTGAAAAAGTGGAAGGTTGTGCTCTAAGCAGCTGTATGAAGGGAAAGACTAGAAGGAAGTTGACTATTAGGATAAGTGTTTACTGTTGTGTGTATGAGTGGATTCCAGAATATTCGGAATCATCCTGAATATCTTAACTGCTGCAACTAAGGAAGAGGGTTAGTGTAGGTTAGGGTCATGAGTCCCTATTTAGCCTCTCCCTCTTTTCATTTCCTAGCTCTATACTGCCCTCAGAGGTGAACGAGTTAAGCTTTAGCTCAGCTTCCAGTTTCCCACTCCAGCTCTTCCTGTGACTGCTGTCCCCTGCCCAAAAGAAAGCAATCCTATCAGCTGCTTCCTTAGTGCTGCTGCTGTCTTGCCCAGCAGGCAAGATGTCCTAAAATTCTCTGAAAAGTGCTGGAACTTTTCACGAAATCATAAAAATTTCACCTTTTTTCCCTCTTGTGAACCAAATATATTTTAGAGAAGAATTAATCTTTAGTTTCTTTAGTTGAACATTTTCTGACATTAAAAATCATGCAACTAGAGGGCTCTTTCTGCTTGTTTTGGTGTCTCCTACCATTCAGCTTTAGCGTCGTCAGAAGATACTACCTTGGTGCAGTAGAGCTGTCCTGGGACTATATGCAAAGTGATCTGCTTCAGGAGCTGCACCTGGATACAAGGTAAAGGCAGGAATGGGGCTCTTCAGGGGCCAGGATTCTGGGACTGACTCTTGTCACAAAGCTTCTGTTCTTTCTAATGAGATTCAGTATCTTTTACAATCTTTTTGGTAACTGGATTTATTTTATTTGAGATTTGGCTATTTATGTGCTTTGACCATTTTTCTTTGGGCTATCAAATCTTTGTTTAAATTATAAAAATCTTTTAATATTACAAGTATTAACACTTTATTATTTATATTGTAGTTTCCCACAAACTATTATGTATCTATTTACTTTGTTTATAATTGTTACCAAAAAAGTTTTTCATTTCTATAAAGTCAAACCTCTTTTTTTCTATGAGTTCAGAATTGCCAATGTTAGTTACAAATGTTTCCCTTATCTCTCTACCTCAAGGATACAGGTGTAGTCTCCTAGATTTTCTTGAAAGATTTTTACTATTTTGTTTCTGATGGTTATTTATATATAAGGAATAAAATGCACAAATGTCTGTCTTGGCAAGATAGATTTAACAACCCAAAGAAAAATGGTCAAAGCACGTAAATAGCCAACTTGACATTTGTCTGGGTTTGTTCCACCCAGATCAGTAGCTTATTGCCATAGCAGACATCATTTATAAATAGTATACCTTCCACCACTGATCTGAATGAACACATTAATCATATAACTTTCTCATGTACATTAATATGTATTTGTGGATTGATCATGCTATTTTACTGATCTGCCTTTCTTTTGCCATGCCAGTACAATATTGATTTGATTAGAGTGGCTGTATAGATTATAAAGAAATGTTAAGATTTTTTTCTAATAAAAATATAAACTTTGTTATTATTCAAATTGACATTTCACAGTTTAAAAAATATAATAAATTTTAGTACTTATTACATTTATCCCTAAGTATTTTAAACTTGTGTGTTGCTATTGTTAACACAAGACTTTTCTCCTATATTCATTTTTACATGCTTAACAACAAAATAGAGAAAGGATATCCATTTTTGTGTGTTCATTTTGAAGCTAGCTAGATTTTTAAATTATCTTATTAACGATTGTAATTTTATGGTTGGCTTTATGGATTGCTCTTGTTGTTAAGTGCCTTGAAGTTGAGTCGGACCCATAGCGACCCTATGAACAACAGATCTGAACCCTACCTGTCCTGCACCATCCTTATCATTTGCCGCAATCACTGTGTCAATTCATCTCATTGACGATCTTTTTCCCTTTTGCTGACACTTCCTTTCCAAGTAATAGCCTCTCTTAACAACATATTTAAATGGATAGTCGATCATATTATCAACAAAATGAGAGAATATTTAGCATTTTTGTCCAATGTTAATAGCCAGTTATTTTTCTCATTAAATTAACGAGAAAAGTAGAAAAAGTTAAAAATAATTGTGAAAGCTGCTAGCAATGATTTTGTAGATCACTACCCAACGGGGAAGGGACTGGAGAGCATTATCCTGAGTGAACTAACTCAATTTCATAAGGACAAATACTGTATAAAACCATTTTTGTAGAAATAGATAACTGATAAAATGTCTATGAAGATCTAAGGGGGGAGGAGGGAGCATGGGGTGAATATGAGTGGGACACAATTTGATGGGCATAGCAAGAGATGGGTAAAGAAAATGGGAAAGATATGGTATGAAAAACAATGTATACGAAATTTATAAGTAAAACAGTATAAAATTAAAAGTTTTAAAAAATGATTAAAGCAAACATCCCTGTTTATTCCATAATTTTTCTTGGAATAGGTATATATTTCTATTTATGATAATATTTCCTTTATTAATATACTTATATATTTTATTAGTAGATTGTTGTTGTTGTTAAGTGCAACCCTATGAACAAAAGACCTGAATGCTTGTATAACTTCCATTCTTTCTCCAGGTTCATAGGGTTTCCGGAGGCAAGCTATTTTGGAAGTGGATGCCACTCATGCTTCCAATTACTAGTCGATTAAGTTTTATAAGTAGTCTTTTGTTGATTTCTATTCCCATTTGCCATAGTACTTTACTGGAAATTACTTTTTGGCATTTGAAATCAAATGAATTTTCTTCTTTACAAGTTGATAGACAAATAGATTGTGATAATAGATTTCCTTACATCGAGCACCCTTTCATTCTTTAAATACAGTTTACTGATCATGTAATTTGAGTATTATTGGTCTGCTTGAGCTACTATTTTTTTTAAAACACCATTAACGTCATTAAAATAACAATTAAAATAGAATTTCATTTTAAAAATACCCATTAACTTCTATTATATTTGTGTTATAGATTGAATTATGTCTCTTAAAAATATGTATTGTAAATCCTAGTGGTGGTCCAAACCAACAAGCTATTTTAGGTGAGAAAAATGAAGCAGTCTATTTTCCTAAAGATTTACAGCTTTTTAAAAAAAAAAATATTTACAGCTTTGGAAACCCTGTGGGCACTTCTACTCTATCTCACAGTGGCACTAAGATTCAGAATCTAGGAAATAAAAAAAATAAATTTAAATTTAAAAAAATTGTCGATCAACATACAAAAATCAGTTGGATTTCTCTACAGTGACAAAGAAAATACAGAGCTTGACCTAAGAAAAACAATACCCTTCATAATAGTGAATCACAAGACTAAATACTTGGGAGTAAATCTAACCAGAAGCACAAAGGATCTATTCAAAGAAAATTACAAAACATTACTACAAGAAACAAAAAGAGACCTGGAGAAGTGGAAGA
>NW_006400019.1:2834260-2835194 GCF_000299155.1 Elephantulus edwardii | reverse complement strand
ATTAAAATTATTTTTTAAAAAATTTTAAAAAAGGGAAAAATTGTCAAAGAAATAGCAATAGGATTTTGTTTTTTGTATCTGTAGTCATAATCCTATTTAGGAATAGATATTCTTTGTTAAAGTAATGAGCAGTAATTACTGTGGGGTATTTCTTCAGCCAATTGCTCTTAATTGGCTGAAAGCAGAGTACACCAAAAGAATGTCTGTGTTTTATTGACTATTCAAAGTTATTTGTTTGGATCATAACAAATTATGGCTAACACCGAGAAGAATAGGAATCCCAGAAGACTTGATTGTTCTCATTCAAAACCTAGACCAAGATGCTGTTGTCTGAATCGAACAAGGGAATACTGCATTGAAGAAAATCAGACAGGGTATGTGTCAAAGTTGTATCCTTTCTTCATACCTATTTAATCTATAGGCTGAACAAATCATTTGAGAAGCTGGACTCTATGTAGGGGAATGTGGCATCAGTATCAGAGGAAGACTCATCAATGACCTGCATTATGCAGATGACACAACCTTGTTTTCTGAAAGTGAGAAGGACCTGAGGCGTTTGCTGTAGAAGGCCAAACATTGTAGCCTTCAATATGGATTATATCTCAACATCCAGAAGACAAAAATCCTCAACATTGGGCCAATAGGCAACACCATGGTAGATGGAGAAAAGATTGAAATGGTCAATAATGGCAGTGAGGAGATCAGGAGACATATTGCTTTGGGCAAGTCCATTGTCAGGGGTCTCTCCAAAATACTGAAGAACAGGCGAGCTCTGGTGGCCTAGTGGCAGGAAACTGCATTGCAATCCCAGAGGTACGTGGTTCAAATCCACCAGATGCTCTGCTGATGAAGGAGGAACAATCGCCTCCTGTACCAGTCAGATTCAATTTGACGGTACACACATTAAATAAATAAATAAATAAATACATAAATA
>NW_006400019.1:2817458-2834075 GCF_000299155.1 Elephantulus edwardii | reverse complement strand
TGGAGAAGAGTATTGAATATCCCATGAACTGCCAAAAGAACAGATAGATATGTTGTGGGAAAAGTGTAGCTAGAGTGCTCTTTGTAGGCAAGGATGGGAAAGATTCTTATCACATATTTAGAGTATGTTGCTGGGAGAGATCATTCCTTGGAAAAGGATATCATAT
This sequence comes from Elephantulus edwardii, assembly GCF_000299155.1. Lineage (NCBI taxonomy): Eukaryota > Metazoa > Chordata > Mammalia > Macroscelidea > Macroscelididae > Elephantulus > Elephantulus edwardii. Next base: position 2,833,909 of record NW_006400019.1, on the reverse strand, counting down.
TTGGAAAGGTGGAGGGTCAGTGAAAGAAGAAGACTGTCAACAAGATAGATTTACACTGACTGTAGCAATGGGCTCAAGTGTATCAGAGACGATAAGGATGGTACAGGATAAAACGGGTCAGATCGATCGTTCATAGGGTTGTTACGAGTTGTACTCAACTCGATGACACCAAACAATAACATATGTAAATATGTTATATGTAAATAATATGTAAAAGAAATGGAAAGGATTTTGTGTTTAAAAAAAATTAAAGGGTCAAAAGGAATACAAAGCAAAGACTGTTTTCTTTTCCTTCTTCGTCTTTTTCTTTCTTTTCTTTTCTTTTTTTTCTTTTTAAAGAGGAAGCGGCCTTTGCTCTGGCTGTTAGGAGTGGGCGCTGCTAAGACCAGTTTCATTATGGATGGAGGGGATGATGGCAACCTTATTATGAAAAAGAAGTTTGTGTCAGAGGCAGAACTAGATGAACGACGCAAAAGAAGGCGAAAAGAGTGGGAAAAAGTTCGAAAGCCTGAGGATCCAGAAGAATGTCCAGAGGAAGTTTATGACCCTTGATCTCTCTATGAAAGGCTGCAGGAACAGAAAGACAGGAAGCAGCAGGAGTATGAAGAGCAGTTCAAGTTCAAAAACATGGTAAGAGGCTTAAATGAAGATGAGACCAACTTCCTTGATGAAGTTTTTCGGCAGCAGGAACTGATAGAAAAGCAAAGGAGAGAAGAAGAGCTAAAAGAACTGAAGGAATACAGAAGTAATCTCAACAAGGTTGGAATTTCTTCAGAAAGCAAAAAAGAAGTGGAGAAGAAATTGGCTGCGAAACCCATAGAAACCAAGAGCAAGTTCTCCCAGGCCAAGCTGTTGGCAGGAGCAGTGAAACACAACAGCTCAGAGAGTGGCAATAGTGTGAAAAGGCTGAAACCACACCCTGACTCTGATGACAAGAATCAAGAGACCTCCGCGTGTATGTCTCTTGGAAGCACTTCTCTGAGCGACCCCTCCATCCACTGCCCCTCCACTGCTGTCTGTATTGGCATTCTCCCAGGCCTGGGCGCCTACTCGGGGAGCAGTGACTCGGAGTCCAGCTCAGACAGCAAAGGCACCATCAACGCCACGGGGAAGATAGTCTCCTCTATTTTTCGAACCAACACCTTCCTTGAGGCCCCCTAGCTGGCAGTCCTGACCACACGGTTCTCCTCCCCAGGAGGAGATTGGATAGTTGATTCTGCCGATAGGCATTAACTCCCTCCAAAAAACCTCCTCTGCCTGCTTCCTGTGCATACCGTGACATCACTAACCTAACCAAAGAATGTGCCAGAATCCACTTGGGGCCCACAGCTGTGTTTGATTTCTCTCTGTCCAGTGCAGATGGCCACACCTGTCCCACCGCCTCTTCCTTCCGTGAGCTGATAGCGTGAGGAGCAGGCTTGGCCGGGACCACTAACAGTGCCCTGGAAGCAGGGGCTCCGCTGGCTTGCTGGGGGTGTAGGTCTCATTGCTCTCTTGCGTTTTTGTTTTTTCTTTCCAAACAGCACAAAAACAATAAGCGTTATTGTGCAGGTACTGTTGACACATTTGATTACAGGCGAAGATGTTGTTTGGAGGCGTTGCCATTGTGGAGCATGCTGGAGGGGGGGGGAGAACTGGCCTCAAGGGTTAAACGGGACACTCCCCAGAAACTAAGCAATTCTTGATGTTGTATGACTAAGTAAAGATGATGAACTCTATCTTCAGGGAGCATCTTAATGCTCTCCCTTCAGTCTGACATCTCCCCTCACTCTTGGCCGTCTGCCCTATCTCTGCATCGAATTCTATGTGTGCCCACTAACAGAGAAGGCCTGATAAACACAGACAGCTTCTGTCTTTTCCTCATACCCTTACTCTGGCAAATTGTTTGGATTTTGTTTTCAATAAACAATTTAAGATTCTAAAAAAGAAAAAAATTAAGCAAGAAGCAGAGATGGAGGAAGATAGATGCCACAACATATGGAGTTCATCAAAGAGTGAAGGAACAAATTCCTTCACTCAGAGCTTACAGACAGTGCCTGCCTCTCAAGCTAGCACTATGAATTTGGTCTATAATAAGAAATCACCTAAACTGTGAGAAAATAGATACCTGTTAACACTACTCCTATTTCTGCTATAATAGCACTGTTATTGTTATGTGCTGACAAGTCACCTGCGACTCATAGCAACTCTATGTACAATAGTTCTGAATCCTGCCCTATCCAAAGCAAGTCTCACTGATTCCGACACATCTAATCCCAGTTAACTGCTGCAGTTACTACATCAATTCATCTAATCCGGGGTTTTCCTTTCCCGTGCTGTACCCCCAACCTTCCAAGCATGATGTCCTTCTCTAGGGACTGGTCCCTCGTGCCCACGTGCCCAAAGTCTGTGAGACAGAGCTTCAAAATCCTTGCCTCCAAGGAGAAACCTGCTTTCACCATCCCCAAGGCAGACCTATTTGTTCTCCTGGTGGTCTATGGTATGTTCAAGACTTCCTCCAGTACCACAACTCAAAGGCATTGAGTCTCCTTCTGTCATCCTTAGTCATTGTCCAGCTCTCTGATACATGGCAAGTAATTGCAAAGACCATGGCCTGGATCAGACACACCTTCGTCTTTAGACTGACATCGTTGCTCTTTGGCACTCTGGAGAGGTCTATGACAACAGATTACCACTATGCAATCCGTCTTTTGATTTCCTGGCTACTGGTGTCAAGAGTGTTGAGTGTAGGGCCAAGCAAGCTGAAATTGTTAACAACCTCAATTTCTTCTTAATCCATCATGGTTATTGCCAATTGGCCCAGTGGTGAGAATCTTTGTCTTCTTGATGTTAAGCTTCAAGCCATATTAAAAATTACAGTCTTGACCTTCTGCAGCAAATGCTTCAGGTCTTCCTCATTTTAGGCAAGCAGGGTTGTATCATCTGCATAATGCAGGTTGCTGATGAGTCTTCCTCCAATCCTGATACCACATTCCTCCTCCTAAAGTCCAGCCTCCTAAATGATCTACTCCACATACAGATTGAAAACGATAAGGAGACAGAATACATCCATTACACACTCCTTTCCTGATTTTGAACCATGCTGTGTTTCCTTGCTCTGCTCTGACAGCTGCCTCCTAGTCCAAGTATAGGTTTCACATGAGCACAATCAGGAGTTCTGGGATTCCCTTTCTTCTCAAGGTTAGCCACAATTTGCTGTAATCCACACAGTCAAGATGCCTTTGTTTGCTTTTCAAGGAGAGGAGCAAATGGGAGGGAGGGGGGGGGGGGGGGTTGTGCGGGGAGAAGGGTGCAACAATGAATGAATGGAATCCCAAAATCTCTGTAGATATTCATTGAAATGAAAAATAAACAACCTAAATTTAAAAAAATGCCTTTGCATAGTCAATGAAGAACAGACAGATATTCCTCTGGTACTCTTTACTTTCAGCCAAGATCCATCCCTAGTTTCACAGCCTCTTCTAAACCCAGCTTGTGTTTTTGTAAGTTTTGTTACTGTACTGTTTCAGTTGGTTTTGGATAATCTTCAGCAGGATTTTGCTTTTGTGTGGTATATTGTCCGATAATTTACACACTCTGTTGGATCACCTTTTTTTTTGGGATAGGAATAAATATGGATCTCTTGAAGTCAGTTGGCCAGGTAGTTGTTCTCCAGACTTCTTGGCACAAGCTGGTGAGCACGTCCGGGAAAGTATCTGTTTGTTGAAATATGTCAGTTGGTATTGCCATTAATTCCTGGGGCTTGTTTTTAACTAATTCCTTCAGAGCATCCTAAGCGTCCTCCTTCATCACCATTGCCTCTTGATAATGTGTTGTTTGATGAGATTCTTAATTTTGGTACAGTGACGCCTTCCATCTTCTTTTAAAGCCTCCTGGATAATTTAATATCCTGCCCAAAGCATCTTTAAGTATTGTCAACTCGAGGTTTGGATTTGTTCTTCAAGTCTCTCAACTTAAGAAATCCTGAGCAAGTTTGCCCATTTTGATTTTCTGACTCCAGCTCCTTGCACATTTCATTATAATATTTTGCTTTTTCTTCCCACACTGCCATTTGAAATCTTCTGTACAACTCCTTAATTTCTTTCCTTTGCTTTGGCTTCTCGGCACTCTAGTGCAATATTCAGAGTCTCTTCTGACATCCATCTTGGTCTTTTCTTCCTCCTCTGTCTTTGTAATGACCTTTTTGCATTCTTCATGGATGATTTTTTTTTTATATCATCCCACAGCTCATCCGGTCTTCGCTCATTAGTGTTCAAGGCCTCAAACCTGTTCCGGAGATATGGTTTGAAATTCAGGTGGGATAAGCTGAAGGTTAAATTTTGGTTCCTGTGGAGCTGATGTAATGTTCTTTAGCTTCAGCTTAAGTAGTTGATGGTCTGTTCCACAATCAGTACCTGACCTACTTTTCACAGCTGATATTGATCTTCTCCAGCGATTCTTTCCACAGATGTAATTGATCTTATTTCTATGCATACCATCAGGTGAAAGCCATGTGTATGGCCTGTGTTTATGTTTCTTATAAAAAGTATTTGCAATTAATAAATCAGTGATTGTACAAAATCCTATCATTCTATTTCCAGCTTCATTTCTGTCACCAAGTTCATGTTTTCCAACTATTGATCCTTCTTCTCTGTTCCCACCTTTTGCATTCTAGTCACATTCTTATTAATGCATCTTGATTGCATGTTTTATATAGGCCATAGTCTTCACAATTACTTGCTATGCACCAGAAAGCTGGACAATGACTAGGGATGATAGAAAGATAATTGATGCCTTTGAGCTGTGGTGCTGGAGAAGAGTATTGAATATACCATGGACTGCCAGGAAAACAAGCAGGTTCACCCTGGAGAGAAACCAGACTGCTCCTTGGAGACAAGGATTCTGAAGCTGCAAGGAGGAACCAGTCCTTAGAGAGGGACATCATGCTTGGGAGGGTGGAGGGACAGCATAAGAAAGGAAGACTCTCAAGATGAATTGATTCCATGACTGGGATAATGAGGGTAGGAGTATCAAAGACAATAAGGTTGACAGAGGATAGAGCTGGGTTTGGGTCTATATTGTACATAGGGTCGCTATGAGTTGCAAGTGACTTGGCACATAACAACAACAGTCTGACAAGGTTCGACAGGGTCCGCCCATCTTCCAGTTGCTTTACAGCAAAAACAAGTCTTTGCTGTTCAAGAGGAATTCCTACCTTATCTTGGCCTTTACGTTTTCAATTGTATCTGGGGGCTTAACCTAGAGAGTGATGGTCTTCCTCATGAGGGTTTTTAAGAAATCAGTGTCTTGCCCGTGGTTCCACTGTGGATGGTGATTTGGAAAGAAAGCTGTAATATCTACTTTGTTTTCATCTTTGATTTAAAGGTTATGGGACTATATTTCTTCATTGCATTTTTTGTTTGACAAGTTTGGTTTTTTAATTTGATGGGTGGAGGGAGGAGTTGGTTAAGGAAATGGGAAAGATCCAGTATGAAAAACAATGTATATGAACATTGTAAGTAAACTAGTATAAAAGGAAAAAATGTAAAAAAAATAGGTAGCAATAAAAGAAATACAAGACAAATTAAAAAGATAAAGACTAAGTAAAAAAAAATTTAAACAATTATGTGGTATTATATTAGATTTTTAAAAATTTCTACCATAACAAACGAGAAATTCAACAGCTTAAAATAGGACCTATCTTTTCTCTCACAAGAAGGCCTGTTGGATCAATGGCTGCTAACCAAAAGATTGGTAGTTTGAACCTAGCCAGTGGCTCTGAAAGGCAAAGGTGGAGGGAAACTTGGCAATTTCCTCCAACCTAGATCTATTCTGTTATATGGGGTCATTATCAGTCAAAATTTACTGTATGGCACCCAAGAGCAATTATCTCACAGCTCTGTGGGGCAGAGTGCAGATGGGCTAGGCTCAAAGTCTCACAAGACCAATATGAAGATGTTTAACAGTGTTACACTCTTTAACTGAAGGCACTAGAGGAGAATCCATTTGAAAGTTCATTTGTTATATTATTAATTGGGGTATTAGCTGTTCCTTCTGTTTTCCAAACAGGTCCTTCATTTTCAAGCCTGTAGTGGTGCTTTTTCCTCATGCTTGGAAGCTCTCCAACTTCAGCTTCTTTTACATCTCTCTGTTGAACCCTTTTACCTTCTTTTTTTCCACTTTTCAGGGCTCTTTGACTGCTCTGGGGAACTCTGATGACCTAGTCTGTAGGATATTAACCTGATAACCCAAAGGTTGCACATATTTGATGGTTCCAATCCACCAGTGAATCCTCAGGAGAAAGATGTGCAGTTTCCTCCTGCTGCAGAAAACAAATGAAACCAGCTCAACAGCAGTGAGTTTCAGTTTCTTGTGATCATACTGGGCACACCTAGATTATCTTTCCACCTCAGAGTCAACTGACAATCAGTCTTACTGCTATCTGCAAAATTTATTTTGGATGTAACACAGTGTGTTCAAAGTTATAATACCAAGGAGCTAAGGTCAGAGGAGTCAAAACTTGTTTTTAACCATCTTGATTTTAAGTGTGTAGTTTGATAGGTTTTGATAAATGCATACACCTTGTGACTGGCAAATCTGTCTTATAACAAGTCTGTTTTGGAAGAAGTGCAACCAGGGTGCTCCTTGAAAGCAGGGATGGTGGAATTTGGTCTCACATACTTTGGCCATGTTTTCAGGAGGGACTAGTCCTTGGAAAAAGAAAACATACAGGGAAAGATGGAGAGTGACTGTAACAATGGTCTGGAGCATATCGGAGATGGGGAGGATGGTACAGGATAGAGCAAGATTCAGATTCATAGGGTCACTATGAGTCATAGTCAACTAGATGCCACCTAACAAAATGTAATCACCACCTGAAACACTATACCAGAACACTGATATTTGACAAAATGCTTTCTGTGGCTTTTCAGGGAGTTCTGGGGTATAGCCTGCAGGGAGCCTCACCTCTCCAGCTCTGATCAATCACATCTCCTCCCATGTGATTTACTGCCCATCCCATAAATCTTTCTGACAATTTCTTTTAAGACTAAACATGCTGTGCCATTTTATACTCCCAAGCAAAACAACGTGGCAGTACGAGTTGTAACAAATCCTACTCTCTTATACAGTCTCAATGAGATAGAGTTAGCTCAACAATAATGGACAGTAATGACTAAAGACTTGAACAGTACATTGACAGAGAACTGCCAGAAATACAGGCTGGGTTTAGAAGAGGTTGTGGCACTAGGGACATTATTGCCAATGTCAGATGGAGCTTGAAAGAAAGAAGAGAGTTCCAGAAGAATGTCTATCTGTGTTTCATTGACTATGCAAAGGCATTTGACTGTGTGGGTCACAATAAATTGTGGCTAACCTTGAGGAAAATGGGAATCTCAGAGCACTTGATTATGCTTAAACGAAGCTTATACTTGGACCAAGAAGCAGTCCTCAGAACAGAGCAAGGAAACACTGCATGGTTTAAAATCAGGAAAGGAGTGTGTCAGGGATGCATCCTGTCCCCGTACCTTTTCAATCTGTATGCAGAACAGATCATTTGGGAATCAGGGCTTTATGAGCAGGAGTGTGACATCAGGATTGGAAGACTCACTAACAAACTACAATATGCAGATGACACAACCCTGCTTGCTGAAATTGAGGAGGACCTGAAGCACTTGCTGCAAAAGGTCAAGGACTGTAGTCTTCAATATAGATTGAAGCTCAACATCAAGAATACGAAGATTCTCACCACTGGGCCAGTTGGCAGCACCATGATGGATGAAGAAGAGATTAAGGTCATTAACAATAACAGCTTGCTCGGATCTACAATCAACACTCTTGGCACCAGCAGTCAGGAAATCAAAAGATGAATTGCATTGGGAAAATCTGTTGTCATGGACCTCTCCAAAGTGCTGAAGAGCAATGATGTCAGTCTAGATACAAAGGTGCACCTAAGCCAGGGCATGGTCTTCTCAATTACTTGTTATGCTTCAGAGAGTTGGGCAATGACTAAGGATGACAGAAGAATTATTGATGCCTTTGAGTTGTGGTGCTGGAGAAGAGTCTTGAATCATGGACTGCCAAGAAAACAAATAGGTCTGTCTTGGAGAGAAGGTGAAACCAAGTCTCTCCTTGGAGGCTAGGATTTTGAAGCTCTGTCTCACTTACTTTGGGCATGTGGCCAGGAGAGATTGGTCCTTGGAGAAAGACATCATGCTCGAAAGGGTGGACTGACAGCACAGGAGAGGGAGACCCTGGATGAGATGAGTTGATACAGTAACTGGGGCGATGGGGGTTGGTGTGCCAGAATTAGGGAGACTGGCTCAGGACAGAGAAGGGTTCAGAGTTGCTGCACATAGGGTCGCTATGCATCACAGGCAACTTGACCAATAACATTCTATGACAGGTTTGGAAGCAGGAGTGGGACCCACTTCCTAAACAACTTGCCTCTGGAAACTATTCATTTTGATAAATGTATGATGATTGTAGAGGGGCTCCAGGCCTTTTGTTCATAGGGTCTCTATGATTCGTGCTCTACTCGAAGGCAATCAACAACAACAACAGTGACTAAAGATACTGAACGTCTTTGTCAACTCATAGATCTTCTTTGGTGAAATGTCTATTCAAATATTTTAACTTCATATTTTTCAAATATTTTAACTATTCTTTAATTGGATTATTTGTATTCTTACTGTTAAGTTTTGAGAGTTTGTTATATATAACTTGTATTTTCATTTTTTGGATGATACCTTTAGAATAGTCAACGTTTCTAGGTTCTTTTTACTTTATTAGAATAGTGAGTTTATTTCACATAAATTTTTCTGTCTCTCCAACATTTCCATTTGTCTGGCCACTGCTACTACTATGTCTTATCATAGCATTCCATACATATTTAAAACCAAGCAAAGTGTGGAGTTCTGTTTTTAAAAACTAAACAGGCATTTGAAGAACACATTCTTGGCAAAGGAATCTGGACAACATTTATCAGATATGCTAGGGAAAGTTTTCACTCTGCATTATGAAAAGGACAGCCAGATGACTGGTACAGAAATAAACTAAGAAAATTTTAACAAACTCTATAAACTATTTTCTTAAAGAGACTTCCTCCACTGCTAGTGCTCTTGAATAGCCTCCTGGTCTATCAGTAATTGATAAATTTGGTTCCCATTTTGAGGAGAACCAACTTTTTCTACACTTATTTGAATTTTTGCTTTAATGTCTTCTACAGAACTAGGTTCTTTGGGTATGTTAGATTTTCTTTCTTCCCTTTTTGAATGATTCTTGATCTTTTGAGCTTAGTGTTGGTAGTTTGAGTCTTTTCAACTCTAATTTTTTGTGTGTATTTATTTGCTGAAACTTTTCTTGAAATTTCTTAATCATCATCATTTTAGTCCCATTTTCTTAAAAGGTAAATCTCTTTCACATCCTGTTCTTCTTCATTATCTGATTTTGTATCTTTCTCTGCAGCTAGCCGCTAAGTTGTTGTTGTTAAGTGCCTTCAAGTTGAATATGACTCCCATTGATCCTATTAACAGCAGATCCCTGCCCTGTTCTGTGCCAAACTTGAGCCCATTTCTGTAGTCAGTGTGTCAGTCCATCTTGTTTAGGGCCTTCCTTTCTTTCCCTGACCCTCCAAGACAGACTTGTTTATCCTTTTGGCAGGCATTCAGGCAGGATATCCATTGCTCTTTTTTTTTTGTTTTGTTTTGTTTATCCTTTTTTTTGTTTTCTTTATCCTTTTGGCAGGCAGGCAGGATATTCAGGTGCTCTTCTCCAACAACACAACTCAAAGGCCTTGACTCTTCTCTCATCCTTAGTCATTTTACAACTTTCAGATGCATAACAAGTAGTAGAAAAGAGCATGGCCTGAATCAGGCACACTTTAGTCTTTAAACTTACATCCTTGCTTTTTAGTATTTTAAAAAGTCTTTGACATCTGACTTTCCCCCGCAATGTAACATCTCTTTTGTCCATCAATTGCACAGTGATATCAAGTGTAACTTGTTAGTCTGCCAATCAGGTCAGCGGTTTTACTCCACTAGAGAGGTAGGCAATCACCTCTAGTAAAGATTTACAGCTTTGGAAAACTGATAGGGGCTGCCGTGAGTTGGAACTGAGCCAAACACAGTGGGTTTTTTTATTTGTGTCACATTTCAGTGATAGACTGCAGGTGGCCTTGCTTCAAATAGAAACTGACGTCTCTGCCTGCACAGACATTTTCAAAGGGTGTTTCAAGGAGGGACTGGTCCTTGGAGAGGGACATCATGTTTGCGAGAGTGGAGGGACGGTGCAGGAGAGTAAGGCCCTCTATGAGGTGGATTGATTCAGTGACTGGGATAATCGGGATGGGTTTATCGGAGACAGTGCGATTGGCACAGGACCGAGCAGAGTTTAGGGCTGTTGTACATAGGGTCACTATGAGTCGCAAGTAAATCGACGGCACATAACAACAACAACAACAACAATACATACATTCAGGACTATTCACATTTCCCATTTTACTTGAATTCTGGATAACATTATGCTGAGTGAAGTATCCCAGTCACAAAAGGACAAATATTGCATGGTGCCACTGTTGTAAAAGTGGACTGACCTTGGCGTTGGGGAGAGACTGAAAAAGATGGGTTCAATAATGTATACTGCACTGAAACAGATGAGGAAGAAAACTGTTTAAAAGGGATATGCGATTAGGTATTTCTGTCATGACAGGTGTCTAGAGCGATGGCTACATGGAGGAGTGGACCTGTGGGAGGATTTGTAAAACAGTGAAAGAATTTTTCTTTTGCTTTTCCAATAGGGTAGGGGTCCGGGGTGGGGGGAGGGAGGCTTGGGAGGGGAGAAATGTGCAACAATGAATGAATGGAAATTCAAAGCCTCTGTAAATTTTTACTGAAATTAATAATAAATTTAAATTTTAAAAAAAATTGCATTTTGAAGTGATAGCATAAAGTTAAAAATATTTCTGTAAGTTTTTAATTGAAGCATTCATATTTTTTGAAACAGATTTAGTCCAAGGATTTCAAATTGTTGAAACGTGTTTCTAGGCTCTTGCTAGATGTTCTAAGACATAATATTGTTACTTGCTTGAGAAATTTTGTTCTGTTGGAGCAAACACATGACTAAAGTAATAAAATCTTTAAAATTAGAGGGGAGCTCTGGTGGCCTAGTGGTAAGGAGCTGCAACTACAGTCCCAGAGGTACACGGTTCGAATCTACCAGATGCTCTGCCGGGGAAGGAGGGACAATCTCCTCCTGTACCAGTCAGATCTGATTTGACGGTACACGCACACACACAAATAATAAAATAAAAAAAACATTTTAAAAAAATCTTTAAAATTAGCTAATTTTCTATAGTCCCAACTAGTAGATATATTAAAATGTAATTCATAGATAATGTTATTGCAAAGTTTAAACTCCAGGTTTTAAATTATCATTTAAAGAGGTTACCATAAAACGGAGTACAACTTTATTTCTGGAAACATTGAGTCCCTTTATAGATATTTATTTATGAAGTAGAGGAGTAAAAGAATAATGTTGTTGTTGATTGCCATCGAGTTGAGCACAACTCATAGCAACTCTGTGAACAAAAGACCTAATGCCTTTCCATAACTGTTGTCATTTCACCAAATTCATAGAGTTTACAGAGGCATGTGGTTTAAGAAGTGGATGCCACTCCTGCTTCCAAACCTGTTTTACTTTTGGGAGCTCCACCAAACTCTGTCCACATTGGGAAGCAAAAGAATAATAAATAAAATAAATTTATTTAATTTAATTTATCTTTATTTTATTAAATTTATTTTCTTTTAATAAAAATAAAATATTTTCTCTAAACTATATAAAAATGTATGCGGTTTGTCTAAAAGGGGGATGATAAAACATGAGACTTGAAGTAGCTGGCATACATAACTTCATGAAAGTAGTTGTTATTGGGATGAGTGTAAGGGAGTTAAAAAACCCTCCACAGTATAAATTAATGAAATATAATGTAAATGAAGGACAGTATGGAATATAATGTATATGGATAATAGAAATATTAGTGAAACAGGAAAATTTATGAGGTCTATCACATTCTTTTTTCCTGATGTTTTTAATTAATATTTTTACCATTTATATACATTGTGTTTCATGCATGTACATTGTGTTTTATACAATATTTCACTTACATTAAATTTCATTCATTTATATTGTGGAGTTTTTTCCCAATTACAAATAACTACATTCATGAAAGCATGTAAGCCAGATACTTCATGCCTCATGCTCTAATATCTTCCCTTTATAACTGATTTTTGGAGTTACAATTTATATATTATAAAATTAACTCAGTTTCATTGTAGATTTTTTTTTTACTTTGCTAAATTTCCAGGTTTTTTATTGACATATAATTCACATGCCATAAAATTGATTTTTTTAAGTGTTAAGCTCTGGGTTTAGAGTGTATTTACCAAGTTGTACAACCATCATCATTCACTATGGAGTGTTTTCATCATGTTAAATGCAACTCCATTCCTGTTAGCAGTCATTCTTCCCAGCCCCTAGCAAGCACTAATTTACTTGCTGGATTTACTTGTTCTGAACATTTCATACACATTGAATTATACAATAAATATTTGGCTTTCCCTTACCATGTTTTCAATTTTGAATCAATACTTTATTCTTATGACTGAATAATATTTCAGCGTATGGATATATCATTTTGTATTTATCTGTTCCTCAGTCTATGGATATTTTAGATTTCCATTTTGGAGCTATTATGTGTGGCCATATTTTTTCATTTCTCTTAGATATATAACTAGGAGTGGAATGAATGGATCATATGGCAACACTGTTTAAGTTTTTATAGATGGGCCAAACTATTTCTTAAAATGACTGCACCGTTTTTTTTTTCAACAGCAATGTATAAGAGTTAAAACTTCTCCACATCCTTTCTGCAAACACAATCTTATGGTTTTTTGGTTTGTTTAGTTACAGCTGTCCTTGTGGGTAAAGAGCTCTAGTCATACTACTAACTGAAAAATCAGCAGTTCAAATCCACCAACTACTTAACAGGAGAAAGATGAACAGTCTCCTTCAAAATACAATTGAGAGTTGCTATGAGTTTGAATTGACTTAACAGGTGTGTCTGGTCTGTGTGTATGCATGAATTTGTGTAACCTGGTGGATATGGAACAATATCTGATTGTGGTTTTGGTTTTGCATTTTCCTAGCTACTAATGATGTTAAAAATTTTTGAGAAGTACCATATGAGCAGGAGCCAATACTAATGAAGGAGGATGTGGAAGCTGCATTGAAGGCATTGGCAAAAATTAAGGCTCCAGGAACTGATGGGATACCAGTTAACTAATTTCAGTTAACAGATGCAGCCCTGGATATGCTCACCAGTCTATGCCAGGAAATTTGCAGGGCAGCTATTGGGCCAACAGATTAGAAGAGGTCCATATTTGCTCCCATTCCCGAGAAAGATAATTCAACTGAAATGTGGACATTATCAAACACAGTATCATTACTATCATATACAAGCAAAATACTATTGAAGATCATTTAAAAGCAGCTAGAGCAGTACATAGAAGTTCAAGCAGGATTAGTAGAGGCTGTGGCACCAGGGATATCATTGCTGATGTCAGATGGATCCTGGATGAAAGCAGCAATAACTACTAAGCAATAACTAATGTTACTGACTATGCAAAGGCATTTGACTGTGGATCATAACAAGTTATGGCTAACATTGAGAAGAATGGGAGTGCCAGAGCACTTAATTGTGCTCATATGAAACCTAAACCTAGACTAGGAGGCTGTTGTGCAAACAGCAAGGAAACACTTGTGTTGTTGTTAAATGCCATTTAGTTATAGAGGACTCATAGCCACCTGTTGGGGACCGCTTATTCTGTTTCTCTGGGGGAAATTATGCCTGGAAGAAATGAATAAATAAGGACACGAGATAAACAACATACAGAGACAAAATAGGACAGCTGCAGCCAGACGGAATAGGACTGGACCGCCCAACAGGTGTGCCATATTTATTTATAACTTTTGAAAACAAAGAGGTGGTTTACAGGGAAATAGAAACTTTAAGGGTTACATCATAGAGCCCAGGCAGGCTGGGTAAAGTAGAAACATTAAGATTACCAGAGAGCTCAGATGGGCTGAGTACATAATTAGATGCATTGAACCAAGACTTCTTTGTATTCATGGACTGTGCTCTCTCTCATCTTGCAACAACCTTATCAAGAGCAGGAATAATAATGAAAGTCAGTGCAATCTTCCTTCTCAGAGTGCCTTGTGAGATCTGCTTGCAGTCTTCTTTCTGAAGACACCTTCTGTGTGCAAGGCACACAGCCATATTCTAAGGATGCAGTCCTTTACAATTTTTTGGTCCTCTACAGCCACCCTGTGAACGAAAGACCTGAGCACTGTTCATAGAGTTTCCAGAGGCAAGCCATTTTGGAAGTGGGTGCCACTCCTGCTTTCAAGCTTGTTTTAGTCAGGAAGCTCCACCAAACACTGTCTGCCATAGGTAACCATTATCAAATTCGGCACATCAGTGTCACAGTGTTTAGCATCACAGCAACCACCCTACAGCTCACCAACAGCTTCTGTAGAACCAGCTCCAGTAGATTACTTTCAATCTGATCTCCAGCGTCATGCACCCTATGCTCATGGGTTTTTAAATAGAAGGCCTTATCACAAATGACTCACTTCCCCTAGCAAATCAACATTCCACCCTGTAGCTCACCCATTCCAACCAATAGCTTCTGTAGTATCAGCTCCAGTAGATGACTTTCAAACTGGTCTCCAGCACCACCAAGGGAACACTACAAGGTTTAAAATTAAGAAGAGAGTGTGTCAGGGTTCTATTCTCTCTCCATACCAATTTAATCGGTGTGCTGAGCAAATTATTTGAGAAGTTAGACTCTGAAGAGGAGTGTGGCATCAGGATTGATGAGTCATCAATAACCTACATTATGCAGATGATACAACTTAATTTTCTTAAAGTAGGAGGACTTGAAGCACTTGTTGCAGAAGATCAAAGAATGCAGCCTTTAATATAGATTGCATCTCAATGTCAATAAAACAAAGATTCTTACCACTGGATGGATCAACATCATCATGGATGCAGAAGAAAAAAACTAGCAACAACTTTATCTTGCTTGGATCCACAATTAACACCCTTGGTAACAGCAGTCAGGAAAGCAGGAGACATTGCACTGGGAAAGTCTGTGGTTAGGGACTTCTACAAATTATTGAGGGATAATGTCATTTGAGTACTAAGGTGCATCTGATTCAGGCTATGGTCGTTCTGATCACTTGCTATGCATCTAAGAGCTAGACAATGACTAAGGATGACAGAAGGAGAATTGATGCCTTTGAGCTGTGGTATTGGAAGAGTACGGAACATCCCGTGGACAGCCAAAAGAACAAACAAATATCTTGGAGAAAGTGCAGAGTGTTCTTTGGAGGCAAAGATTATAAAGCTTTGCCTCACATACTTTGGGCATGTTGCTGGGGAGGGCTATTTTTTTGGAGACAGACAGGATGCTCAGAAAGGCAGAACAATGGTGAAGGAGAGGAAGACCCTAGACCAGGTGGATTGACACAGTGTCTGCCATGATGGGATCTAATGTGTCTGGAAGTGTGAGGATGCAGGATAGGACAGGGTTCAGGTTTGTTGTTCATAGGGTCGCTATGGGTAGTACTTGATTTGACGGTACCTAATAACAACATTATGTGAGTTGTATTTTTTTCTTTCTTAATAATTTCTTTTGATGCACAAATGCTGTAAAATTTTGATGAAGCACAATTGGTTTTCACACCAGATCATTCTCATTAACCTCACTCACATCCCCATCAAATTGTATGGCCCCATGATTAATCCCCACTCACGCCCTCCTCATACCTCTGCTTCTACCATCCCCCCTCTTGGATCCTCATACTCATCCTACAATAACAGTTTTTTAACAGTATTTGTCCTTGTAGGACTGCATTAGTTCACTTATCATAATGCAAGTTAGGTAATAATTTTATACTGGTTTACATACAAAGATCATAAAGTTCATATACATTGTTTTTCACACCAGACCTTTCCCCTTTCCTTTACCAATCCCTCCCTCCACCTATCAAATTGTGCAGCCCTGTTTAAGCACCTCATCACCCCTCCTTAGATCCTCATACATGCTCTACAATAACGATCCTATACAGTATTTGTCTTTATGAGACTGAGTTAGTTCACTTAGCATAATGCTCTCCAGTCCCTCACATGTTCGGTTGTTGCTGTTGTTGTTATGTGCCGTTGAGTCGTTTGCGACTCATAGCGACCCTATGTACAGCAGTCCTAAACCCTGCTCTATTCTGTGCCAATCGCACTGTCTCTGACACTCCCATCCCAATTATCCCAGTCACTGAATCAATCCACCTCATAGAGGGTCTTCCCCTCTTACGCCGTCCCTCCACCCTCCCAAGCATGATGTCCCTCTCCAAGA
>NW_006400019.1:2811144-2817358 GCF_000299155.1 Elephantulus edwardii | reverse complement strand
ACCCTCTCCAGGATGAATCTGTTTGTTTTCTTGGCAGTCCATGGTACCCACAATACTCTTCAGCAACACAGCTCAAAGGCATCAATTCTCCTTCTATCCTTCCTAGTCATTATCCAACTCTCTGATGCATAACAAGTGATTGCAAAGACCATAGCCTGTCTCAGACGCACCTTAGTCTACAGAGTGACACCATTGCTCTTCAGTACCCTGGAGGTAGTAATGAACAAAATCATTGCTCCTGCGTGCTGCATAGTATTCCATTGTGTGAATGTACCATAATGTCTCAATCCATTCCATTGTGGTTGGACATTTGGGATGTTTCCATGTTTTTATGATAGTGACTAATGCTGCTATGAACATTGGTATACAAGTATCCATTTGTGCCTCAGTTCTCATTTTCTCAGGGTATATTCCAAGCAGTGGAATAACTGGGTCATATGCAATTTCTATGTTCAGCTTTTTGAGGAAACACCAAATTGCCTTCCATAGTGGTTGTGCCATTTTACAATCCCACCAACAATGTATTAGAGTTGATATCTTGCCATATCCTCTCCAACTTTTATTACTTGATGCCCTGCTAAAATTTGCCACTGCCACTGGGATAAGATGGTATCTCATTGTGGTTTTATTTGCATCTTTCTTATTGCCAGTGATTTGGAACATTTCTTCATGTGTTCTGTTCGCCATCCAAATGTCCTCCTCTGTGAAAAGTCTTTCCATGTCTTTTGACCATTTTGCAATTGGGTTATCAGTCTTTTTCTTTTGGAGGCCCTGTAGTATTCTGTAAACCTTCATTATGAGACCCTTCTCTGAGACAGTATTGCCAAATGTTTGTTCCTAGTCAGTAGATTTTCTTTTCACCCTGGTGGAAAAAGTTTTTGATGAGCACAGAGATTTAATATTTAGAAGTTCCCATTCATCAGTTTTATCCTCTTAAGATTGTGTATTTTCTGACTGTATTTGACAGTGCTTTTATACCATAGACTAGTCCTTCTAACCTTGGTCCCATAAAGCTCTTATGAGCTTTATGATTTAGGGCTTTATTCTGAGGTCTCTGGTCCACCTTGAGTTGATTTTTGTGTATGGTATAAGATGTGGATCCTATTTTAGTCCAGTTTTGCCAGCACCATTTGTTAAAGATGTTATAATTTCCTCATATGATAGGTTTTATTTCCTTGTTGAATATCAATTGACCATTGATAAATGGGTCCATTTTTGAGTTCTCAATTCTGTTCCATTGGTCTATGTGTATGTCATTGTACCATTACCATGCTGTTTTGATTACTATTGCTGTGTAGTAGGTTTTGAGGTCAGGAAGTGCTATGCCTCCCACTTCATTTTTAATTTTCAGAAGTACTTTACTTATTCAGGGTCTCTTTTTCTCTCCAAATAAACATGACAATTTCCTTTTCAATCTGGAAAAATGAATTTGGTATGTGTATTGGGATTGTGTTGAACATTTAGATTGCTTTTAGTAGGATTGTTATTTTCACAATTTTTAGTCTTCCTATCCATGAACAGGGCACATTTTTCCATTTCTTCAGGTCTTTTATTGTGTCTTGCAGAAAGGTTCTTAAGTTTCCTTTGTATAGATCTTTCATATCTTTAGTTTGGTTCACTCCCAAGTATCTCTGTGATTGGCTATTGTAAATGATATTGCTTTCTTGGTTTCCTTCTCTGAGTTATCTTTGTTACTGCAAAGGAATCACACTGATTGTTGGATATTGATCTTGTATTCTGCCACTCTATTAAACTGATTACTAGCTCTAACAGTTTTTTTGTTGAATCATTGGGGTTTACTGTGTACACTATCATATCATCTGCATATAGTGATAGTTCAACCATATCTTTGCTGATCTAGATGCCTTTTATTTACTTCTCTTGTTATATTACCCTAGCAAATACTTCCAATACCATATTGACTAGCCGTGGTGACAGTGGACATCTTTGCCTGGTGCCAGTTACCAGAAAAAAAAATGTTTTTAGTCTTTCTCCATTGCAATGATATTGGCTCTTGGTTTTGCATAATACTTTTGACTATGTTGAGGAAATTCCCTTCTATTCCAATTTTGCTGAGTGTCTTTATCAGAAAGGCACATTGGATTTTGTCATATGCTTTTCTGTATCAATTGCTAGAATCATATGGTTCTTGTTATTTGTTTTGTTAATGTGGTGAATTACATTGATTGTTTTTCTTTTGTTGAACTATCCTTGCATACCTCTTATGCATCCCACTTGGTCATGATGAATTTTTTTATGTGCTTTTTTATTCTATTGCCTAGGATTTATTTAGTTAAGGATTTTTACATATATGTTCATGAGAGATATGGGTCTGTAGTTTTCTTTTTTTGTAATCTTTGCCTGATTTTGGTATTAGGGTAATGTTTGCCTCATAGAATGTCTCTGGGAGTGTTCTTTCTTTTTTCTACATTTTTAAATAACTAGAGTATTATTGATGATACATCTTCTCTGAATGTTTGGTAGAATTCAGCTGTGAAGCCATCTGGTCCAGGACTTTATTTGTGGGGGAATCTTTTTAAGACCTTTTCAATTTGTTCTTTTGTGATGTATCAGTTCAAGTATTCTACATCTGACTGTGTCAATCTGGGTAGGGCATGAGTTTCAAAGAACTTGTCCATTTCCTCTAAGTTTTCAAATATTTCCGAGTATGTTGTTGTTGTTGTTAAGTGCCATTGAGTCACCTGCAACTCATAGTGACCTATGTACAACAGCCCTAAACTCTTCTCTGTCCTGTGCCAATCTCACTATCTCCAGCACACCTAACCGTATTACCCCAGTCACTGAATCAATCCACCTCATAGAGGGTCTTCCCCTCTTGCACCGTCCCTCCACACTCCCAAGCATGATGTCCCTCTCCAGGACCTGTCCCTCCTTACAACATGTCCAAAGTATGTCAGACGAAGCCCCAGAATCTTTGCCTCCAAGGAGCAGCCCAGTTTAACCCTCTCCAGGATGAACGTGTTTGTTTTCTTAGCAGTCCATGGTATATTCAATACCCTTGTCCAGCACCACAGCTCAAAGGCATCAATTCTTCTTCTATCCTCCCTAGTCATTCTCCAGCTCTCTGATGCATAGCAAGTGATTGCAAAGACCATAGAATATATTGGACACACCTTAGTCTCCAGAGAGACACCATTGCTCTTCAGTACTTTGGAGAGGTCCCTAACAGCAGACTTTTCCACCGTAATACATCTTTTAATTTCCTGGCTGCTAGTGCCAAGAGTGTTGACTGTGGAGCCAAGCAAACTAAAGCTGTGAAACATCTCAATATCTTCACCATCCATCCTGATGCTGCCAATTGGCCAAGTGGAGAGAATCTTTGTCTTCTTGATATTGAGCCTCAATCCATATTGAAGGCTGCAGTCCTTGACCCTCTGCAGCAAGCGCCTCAGGTCCTCCTCAGTTTCAGCAAGCAGGGTTGTGTCATCTGCATAAAGCAGAATGTTGATGAATCCTGATGCCACACTTCTCATATAGCCCAGCCTCCTGGGTAATCTATTCTGCATATAGGTTGAAAAGGTATTGAGATAGGACACATCCCTGATGAACACCCTTCCCAATTTTGAACCATACAATGTTTCCTTGCTCTGTTCTGATGACTGCCTCCTGGTCCAAGTATAGGTTTCACATAGCTTTTTATAATATTCCAATATTATAGATTTAATTTCCTCTGGTTCTATTATGATGTCACCTCTGTCATTCCTTAATCAAGTTATTTGTGTCTTCTCCTTTTTTTTCTTTTGTTAAGTTTGCCAATGATTTGTCAATTTTATTGATCCTGTCAAAAAACCAACTCCTGGTCTTATTGATATTTTCAATTGTTTTTTCTGTTCTTTGATTTCAGCTCTTCACCTTATAATTTCCTTTCTTCTAGAGGCTGTTAGATTGTTGTTCTTCTTCTGTTTGATGAAGATGTTGAGTTAGATAATTTATTTTGCTTCTTTCTTCATTTTTTATGTGTTTGCCTATTGCTATAAACTGGCCCCTGAGGACTGCCTTAACTGCATCCCGGAGATTTTAGTACATTGTGTTTTCATTATCATTTGTTTCAAGGAACTTTTTAGTTTCATTCTTTATTTCTTCTATAACCCAATCGTGTTCAAGCAGGGTGTTATTTACCTTCCATGTTGATGGCTTTATAAGCTTTATCCTCTTGTGCTTAATTTCTAATTTTATGGTATTGTGGTCTGCGAAGATACTTTGTGTTATTTCTATGTTTTTTTTAATTTGTTGAGGTTTGCATTGTGCCCTAATATATGATAAATTCTGAAGAATATACCATGTGCACTTGAGAAGAACGTTAATTGAACGTTAGTTGGGTACAGTGTCAGAATACATCCACAAGGTCAGTTGGTTGACTGTGTAGTTTAATTTTTCTGCATCTTCTTTTGGCAAGAGTGGTGTGTTAAAATCTCTACTGCTATTGTGGTGCTGTCTCTTTCTTCTGTTAACAGTTGTTTTATATATTTAGCAGGTCTATTATTTGGTGCATAGATATTGACCAATGTTATGTCCTCTTGATCTACTGTACCTCTAATCAAGATATAGTGCCCTTCCTTATCTTTTATGATGATTTTCATTGTGAAGTCTATTGTATCAGATATTAGTATTGCCACTCCTTTTTTTGTGGATACCATTTACTTGGTATATTTTGTTGTTGTTGTTCACCCTTTAACTTTGAGTCTGTCTTTCTCTTAGTTTATTAGATGTGTCTCTTGTAGACAACATATTGATGAGTTTTCCTTTTTTCTCCATTCTGCTACTCTTTTTCTCTTGATTGGTGAATTAAGTCTATTCACGTTAAGTTGATTATTGACAGGCCAGGTTTTATTGTTGCCATTTTGCTGTGGGTTTTTGTTGTTGTTGTTGTTTCTTATTACTATGGTCCATCCACTTTTCTTATAGGTTTGGTCTTGTTTTCACAAATTCATTTTTTCTTTTCTGCTAAGGATGCAATTTCTCCTTGGTATTTGATCGAGAACTTTGCTGGGTACAGAATCCTGGGTTTGCAGTTGTTTTCTTTCAACTCTCTGTATATGCCGTTCCACTGTCTTCTTGCTCAGATGGTTTCTGCTGAAAAATCAGAACTTAATCTGATGGCTTTTTCTTTGTAGGTGACTTATTGTTTTTCTCAAGGTACTTTGAGTTTTCTCTCCTTACCTTTTATTTTGGAGAATTTTACATTGATATGTCTTGATGTTTTCCTTTTTTAGTCTAGTCTGTTTGGTGTTCACTGAGCTTCCTGAATGTGAATTTCCTAATACCTGTGTTCTTCATAATATCTGGGAAGTTTTCTTCTAGTACCTCTTCCACAATTTTCTCAGTGGTTTCCCTATCCCTCTCATATTCTGGAATTCCAATCATACGTATGTTATTCCTTTTGTTGTCATCCCATATAATTCTAATATTTTCTTTATGTCCCATCTCTGATTTTTCTTGTAGTATGTTTCCATTGTGGTTCTTGTCTTCCAGCTCATATACTCTCTGCTCCATCTCCTCTGTTGTACTTTTTTGTCCTTCCAACGTGTTAGATACTTTTGCCATTTCAGTCTTAATGCTCTGGATTGCATTTTCATGCCTTTCTGTATTTCTAGTACTGTGTTGACAGTACTCTCTGTATATTGTGATGATTTTTTTAAGTTCTTATATCTCTTTATCTATAGTTTCCACATTCTGTTGGGTCACCCTTCTTTGGAATGGGAACAGATATAGATCTCTTCTAGTCAGTTGGCCAAGTGGTTGTTCTCCAGATTTCTTGACACAACTTGGTGAGCATGTCTAGGGCAGCATCTGTTAGCTGAAATATGTGAATTGGTATACCATCTATTCCAGGGGCTTATTTTTTGCTATTTCCTTCAGAGCAGCCTGAACTTCTTCCTTCAACTTCATAGGCTCTTGATCATATGTTGTTTCATTAAATTCTTCTGTGTCTGCCAATTCCTTTTGATACAGTGACTCCGTATATTCTTTCCATCTCCTTTTAATACTTCTGGATCATTTAATATTCTGCCCAAAGCATACTTGATTATAGCAACTTGAGGTTTGAATTTGTTTTTCAGTTCCTTGAGCCTAAGAAATGCTGAGCAAGTTTGACCCTTTTGATTTTCCAACTCCAGTCTCTCTGGGAACTAAGGTGCATCTGATACAGGCCATAGTCTTTGCAATCACTTGTTATGCGTCAGAGAGTTGGACA
>NW_006400019.1:2810005-2811044 GCF_000299155.1 Elephantulus edwardii | reverse complement strand
CTTTGAGCTGTGGTGCTGGAGAAGAGTATTGAGGGTACCATGGACTGCTAAGAAAACAAACAGATTCATCTTGAAGAGGGTTAAACCAGGCTGCTCCTTGGAGGCAAGGATCCTGAGGCTTCGTCTGACATACTTTGGACATGTTGTAAGGAGGGACTGGTCCTTGGAGAGGGACATCATGCTTGAGAGGTTGGAGGGGTGGCGCAGGAGGGAAAGGCCCTCTATGAGGTGGATTGATTCAGTGATTGGGTTAATCGGGATAGTTGTATCGGAGACAGTGTGATTGGCACAGGACAGAGCAGAGTTTAGGGCTGTTGTACATAGGGTTGCTATGAGTCACAAGAGACTCGACAGCAGATAACAGTAACAGTCTCTTTATCTATAATTTTAATTCTTTCTTCCTTTTTTTTACATTTTCTTCTATATTTGTGCAAGTTCTTCCTCATCAATATGTTTCTTCTGGCTCCATGTCTCTGGAGCATTTGCTTTCTTGTTGATTTCCATTGCTTCTTCCATCATTTGCACCTTCTTCCATAGCTGTTCAAATAACTCTTCATCAAGATATTTTTTTCTGATTCTCTACCTCTAGGTTATTGCCTTTATCTGTGGTTTCTATTGTTTCTTCAATCATTTTTACTTTTATTTGTAGCTGTTTGAATGTCTATATATCAATATATATCATCTACTTTCTTGACTTTAGGGTATTCATGATGTCTCTGATATTCCCTGTTGGGTTTCTTTGGAAAAGGCTTAGTTTGTTGTGTGTCCCCCCCCCATGGTGTTTGAAGCTGCCTACAGCTTTATTGACATTATCTGAAGGTTTTCTTGATAAGTGTTAGGTCGTTTCAATTTTGTTTACAAAAGTTATTGCTGGTTCTTGCCTTTATAATGTTACTAGTTAATTGCCAAGGTAAAATGTGCAATGTAAGTCCTTTCAGGGAAAATTTGCCTTTCTTAAAGTCCTTCAGGTTCTCTCTGTTCTGCACTGCATCCCTGTAGGAATTTTGCCTCAAAGTAGTCCCCTGATATCAACTTAATA
>NW_006400019.1:2803682-2808035 GCF_000299155.1 Elephantulus edwardii | reverse complement strand
GGCACATAACAACAGCAACAACATATATATGAAGTGGTTGAGTGATGTGAGACCAGGTACTCTGTTCCAGCCATTTCTTATCCACCTTTTCTCCTGCAGTTAAGTGTCTTCCTTTGTCTCTGGAGTGGCAGGAGATTAGAGATCAGGTCTGTTAGGTCAAGCAGCTTACATACAGGAGGATTCAAGTCAGCACTCCCTCTCTCTCCCAGAGAGCTACAAAATTCCCTTCCCGCTGCCTGAAGTTCTGTGTACTAAAATCTCTTGTCCTGTTTGTCCCCTGGGATGACCCCGCAGCCATGGATGTACCTACAGCCCAGGGATGCCCCAGTCCTGTCTCCCCACAAGCAATGGGGAGTGTTTGCTCTCAACACAGAGCCCCTACCTCTCCTGATCTTTTCTCCTGGGGCTTGGTATTATTCTTTGTCTCTGATGTGGCAGGAGATCAGACCCCCGCCTGGGTAGCCTGTATGAAGAGGCTCACAGATCAGACTTGTGTCACAGGGATCCAAGGACATTTTTGTATATGTGCAATATTCTGCACACTAAAGTCTCGTCCTGCTTGGCCCCTGGGATGGCCCCACAGCCACAGAGGCAAGGACCCCAGATGGAAGGATCTACAACCCCAGGAAAGCCTCAGTCCTGTCTCCCCACAGCAATGGGGAGTACTCACTCTTGGCACAAAGCCCTTGCCTCTCCTGACCTTTTCCTCCTCTATTTTGTTATTCTTTTGCTACTCCCATGTTTGGTGTTTGCCTAAACAGATAATAGGAAGATTTACAATTATGTTTCTTTTTTGTGGTGTGAGGAAAAGGTCCAGATTCTTTCTATAATCTTGGTAGTCCACAATTAAGTAGTGCCATCAACCATGAAGTAAAATTCACATAGTCTATAGTTTTGTATCATTTAACGGCCACCTATCTGTCAGTGTTGGTCTTTTCAATGTACTATTTTTTTCCTTCTTTTTAAATTTTTTTATTTGCATACAATCCTTCATTTATGTTGTATTTTGTTGATGTATACTGTGCTTTACACATTTATGTACATTGTATTTTATACCATTAATTACTGTTGCTCTATGCCTTTTATTACCCCATCTTTTCAGAGTCCCATTGGATACTTCCTATTCTTTCACCCCTCATCTGTCCACTACTCTTAGTTATCCTAGTGATTTCCATTCCTAACCTTTTCTGTCCCTTTCTCCTTTCCCCCTTTCCCTTTTGAATATTTATACACATCTTGTTCCATTATCGGTCTATTTTTACAATAATGGTTTTATTCAGTATTTGTCCTTATGAGACTGAGTTAGTTCACTCAGCTTATTGCTCTCCAGTCTCTCCCAAGTTATGTAGTATTTTTCAAAATGATTGATCTTGATTGCTATATAGTATTCCATTGTGTGAATATGCCACAATTTCTTAATACATTCAGTTGTGGTTGGACTTTTGGACTGTTGCCATTTTCTTGTTATTGTGAATAAACACATAGGTATTTGTGTCTCGGTTCTGATTTCCTTAGAGTGTATTCCTAGCAGTAGAATGTTGTTGTTGTTGATTGCCTTCGAGTTGAGCACGACTCATAGCAACCGTATGAACAAAAGGCCTGAAGCTCCTCTGCAACTACCAACATTTATCAACGTTCCTAGAGTTTCTGTAGGCAAGTTGTTTAGGAAGTGGATGCCACTCCTGCTTGGGGCATATGGGATTTCTATATCCGGCATATTGGTACAGTGATAGACACAGATCAATGGAATAGAATAAAGAATCCAGAAATAAACTCATTTACCTACAGTAAATTGGTATTTGACAAGCAAACAAAAGCTATCAGTAGGGAGGTAACCCTCTTCAACAAATGGTGCTGGAAAAACTGGATATTTACCTGCAGAAGACTGAAACAAGATCTATATCTCACACCATACACAAAAATCAACTCAAGGTGGATCAGAGACCTAGGGGTAAAACTCAAAACTGTAAAGAACATAAGAGAAAAATGGGACCAAACTTAGAAGGCCTAGCCTATGGCATAAATGGGTTTGCAAATGTAGTCAGAAAAGTACAACCAGGAGAGGATGACGTAGATGAATTTGATGTTTCTTAAAGTCAAGTCTCTGCTGCACATCAAAAATTTTTCAATAGAGTAATAATAAAACTGAATGGGGAAAAAATTTTGCAATTAAAAATTTGGCAATGACATTTTAGACAATTTGGAAGCAGAAGTGGTATCCACTTCCTGAACAACA
This sequence comes from Elephantulus edwardii, assembly GCF_000299155.1. NCBI lineage: Eukaryota > Metazoa > Chordata > Mammalia > Macroscelidea > Macroscelididae > Elephantulus > Elephantulus edwardii. The sequence goes on along the minus strand of NW_006400019.1, from coordinate 2,805,799 downwards.
TGCCTCTGGAAGTTCTATGAACTTTGATAAATGACAATAGTTATAGAAGGGCTTCAGGCCCATTAGTTGTGCTTAACTCAACGGCAACCAACAACAACAATTTTAGACAAGCATCTCGTAACTAAACCTTACCGAATATTACAGGGCCTCCAGAAGAAAAAGGCTGCTAGCTCAACTACAAAATGGACAAAAGACATGGAAAGACTTTTCACAGCAAAGACATGAAGAAATGCTCAAAATCATTAGTAGTAAGAGTGATACAAATCAAAACCACAATGACACACTATCTCACCCCAGTAGCAAAAACAAAGTTTAACAGGATTGTTGTTGTTATTATTGCTACGTGCTGTCGAGTTGCCTGTGACTCTTAGCAACTCTATGCACAACACTTCTGAAGCCTGCCCTATCCTGAGCCAGTCTCGCAGACCTCAACACATCTACCCCCATTATTACCCCAGTTACTGTGTCAATCTCATCTGGGGTCTTCCTTTCCTGTGCTGTCCTTCCAGTCAGTTCCTCCTGGCCATGTACCCAAAGTACATAAGACACAGCTTCTAAATCGTAGCCTCTGAGGAGAAACTCTCTAAGATAGACCTGTTTCTTCTCTTGGAGATATGTGATATGTTCAATACTCTTATCCAATACCACAACTCAAAGGCATCAATTCTTCTGTCATCCTTATTCATTGTCCAGCCCTCAGATGCATAGCAGATAATTGAGAAAACAAAGGCCTGAATCAGGCATACCTTAATCTTCAAACTGACATCATTGCTTCTCCGCATTTTAGAGAGGTCCCTGGCAGCAGACTTGCTCAGTGCAGTAGGTCTTCTAATTTCCTGACTGCTGGTACCAAGGGTGTTGGTTGTTGATTCAAGCAGGATTAAATCATTGACAGCTTCAATCCTTCCTCCATCTATCATAATGTTGGCCTTTTAGTTAGGACCTTTGTTTTCTTGATGTTAAGATGTAGTCCGTAATGAGGGCTATAGTCCTTGATCTTCTGCAGCAAGTGTTTCATATCCTCTTCACTTTCAGCAAGCAGTTGTGTCATCTGCATAACATAGGTTGTTGGTGAGTCTTCCTTCAATCCTCATGCCACATTTTTCTTCATAAAGTCTGCTTCAAGATTTATTTGCTCAGCATACAGATTGAATATATATGGAGAAAGGATAAAATTCTGACACACACCCTTCCTGATTTTAAACAATGCAGTGTTCCCTTGCTCTGTTAGAACGACAGCTTCTTGGTCTATGTATAGATTCCGCATGAGCACAATTAAGTGTCTGAGAGTCTCATTCTTCTCAATGTTAGCCATAATTTGCTGTGATCCACACAGTCAAAAGCCTTTGCATAGTCAATCAAACACAAATAGACACTCTTCTGGTATTCTCTGCTTTCAGCAAGGATACATCTGACATCAACAATGATGTTCCTGGTGCCACGGTCTCTTCTAAAAACAGCTTGAACTTCCCTGTCAATGTAGTACTCTAGTAATTTTTAATGATATTGAACAATATTTTGTTTACCTGTTATATTAATGATTTTATTAGATAATTTCTACATTCTGTTGGATCACCTTTCTTGGGAAAGGGAACAAATATGGATCTCTTCCAGTCAATCAGCCGGGTAGCTGTCCTCCAAACTGCTGGGTATAAACTGGTGAGCACATCCAGGGCTGCATCTCTAGCTGTCCTCCAAATTTCCTGGCATAAATTGGTGAGCATGTCCAGGACAGCATCTGTTAGTTGAAACATGTCAGTTGGTATTTGATCAATTCCTGGTACCTTAGTTTTTGCCAGTTCCTTAAGTCTGGTTTGAATTTCATTTTCATCACCATTGGCTCTTGTTCTTATGTTGTTGTTGTTGTTGTGTGCCATCAAGTCGCTTGAGACTCATAGCAACTCTGTGTACAACAGCCCTAAACCCTGCTCTATCCTGTGCCAATTGCATTGCCTCCAACACACCCATCCCGATTACCCCAATCACTGAATCGATCCACCTCATAGAGGGTCTTCCCCTCTTGCTCCGTCCCTCCACCCTCCCAAGCATGATGTCCCTCTCCAAGGACCTGTCCCTCCTTACAACATGTTCAAAGTATGTCAGACGAAGACCCAGAA
>NW_006400019.1:2802478-2803316 GCF_000299155.1 Elephantulus edwardii | reverse complement strand
TTCAGTCCTTGATGCTCTGCAGCAAGTACATCAGGTCCTCCTCAGTTTCAGCAAGCAGGGTTGTGTCATCTGCATAGCGCAGATTGTTGATAGATGTTCCACCAGTCCTGACACCACACTTCTCCTCATAGAGCCCAGCCTCTCAGATAATCTGTTCTGCATACAGATTGAAAAGGAATGGAGATATGACACATCCCTGGTGTACACTTTTCCCAATTTTGAACCATGCAGTGTTTCCCTGCTCAACGAATTCTTTTTGGTACAGGAATTCTATGTATTCCTTCGGTCTTCTTTTGATGCTCCCTGGATCATTCAATGTTGTTCCCATAGCATCACTCAGTATTCCTAACTTGAGGCTTGAATTTGTTTTTCAATTTTTTTCTACTTGATAAATGCTGACAAAGTTCTTTCCTTTTTATTCTCTTACTCCAGATCTTCGCACATTTAATGATAATATTTTGCCTTATCTCCTTGAGCTGCCTTTGACATTTTCAGTTCAGCTCTTTTACTTTCGTTTCTCTTCCTTTTGTGTTTACTTCTAAATGTTCTAATGCAATTATCATATTCTCTTCTGACACTCATTTTTATTTTTTTTTCCTTTCTCCTCTTTCTTTGTAATGATCTTTTTCTCTCTTCAGGGGTAATACATCTGTTGTCCTTTCACAATTCCTATGGTCTTAAATCATTGGTTCAAAACTGTTCTTGAAATTATTACTAAATTCAACTGGGATAGGCTCAAGGTTGTATTTTGGTTCCTGTGGACTAGTTTTCATTTTCTTCAGCTTCAATTTGAACTTACACATTGGTATTTGATGGTCTAATCCACAGTAGGCACCTG
>NW_006400019.1:2799540-2801598 GCF_000299155.1 Elephantulus edwardii | reverse complement strand
GCCACACCGCCTTCCACAGTGGTTGCACCATTTTACACTCCCACCAACAGTGAATAAGGGTTCCAGTTTCTCCACAATCTCGCCAACATTTGTTGCTTGCTGTTCTGTTAAATTTTGCTATTCTGACTGGGGTGAGATGATATCTCATAGTTGTTTTGAGTCATTTGTGTTTATTTTAAAAAGGTATTTGCTATGAATAAATCATTGGGCACACGAAATTCGATCATTTGATCTCCAATCTCATTTGTGTCAGTAAGTTCATACTTTCCATCTGCTCTTCTTTCCTTATTGTTTCCAACTTTTGCATTTCAGACACCAATAATTATTAATGCATATTGATTGCTTCTTTGTTCATGTTTGGATTGTAAAAGTTGGAAAAAGTCTTCAATCTCGTCCTCTTCAGCTTTAGTTATTGGTGCATATATTTGAATAATAGTTGTATTAACAGATCTTCCTGATGTGCGTATGGATAGTATCCTATCACAGCATTGTACTTAAGGATGGATTTTTAAATTACCTTTTAAACTATTAATGCAACACCCTTTTTCCTCAGTTTTTCATTCCCAGTGTAGTAGATCAGGCAATTGTCTGATTTAAAGTAGCCCATGCTTGTCCATCTCAGTTCACTGATGCCTAGAATGTCAATCATCATGTGTTCCATTTTATTTTGAAAACTTCTATTTTTCATACACTCATACTTCATACATTCTATGTTTCAGTTATTAATTGCTGTTTGCTGCTGTTTCTACTAATTTTTTAGCAATTTCCTACCTGGGCTTCATGTCTAATACGATAACTATTTGAATTCCTCTGTTCATAGGGTTTTTGAAGGCCTGTTGTTTCAGAAGTGTATGGGCAATCCCTCCTCCTAGTCTGTGTTAATCTAGGAGCCCTGTTGCAGCCCTACACCATGGGTGACCCTTCTGGTACCTGGGCCACTGGTGGTACAGATTTCATCATTAGAGCACCCCATAAGCTATCCAAGTACAGCAGCCCGACAGACAAGTGCTGAACTATAAAAGGAGCAAAACATAATACTCAAATCTATACACATCTAAGATACAGTATTTTCTACTGAGAAGTCAGAGCTAATCTAATTGATTCTCCCTTGTAGATGACTTTGTTTTTCTCATACTATTTCTAGAACCAAAATATGACTTTGAGTCTATCCTACCTGAATTTCAGAACCATCTCAGGAACAAGTTTGAGGCCTTGAACACTAATGAGTGAAGACCAGATGAGTTGTGGGAGGATATCAAGGGTATCATCTAGGAATAGTGCAAACAGTCATTGCAAAGACAGAAGAAGAAGCGAAGACTAAAATGGATGTCAGAAGAAACTCTGAATATTGCACTGGAGCGCAGGGAAGCCAAAGCAGAAGGAAGAATTAAAGATAGTTAAGAGCTGAACAGAAGATTTCAAAAGGCAGCATGGGATGACAAAGTAAAATATTACAGCTTTTTCCCTTGGGCTTGGATCAGGTGGCGGCCAGGTTCTATTGCTCAGCCATGGCCAAAATCAAGGCTCGGGACCTTTGTGGAAAGAAGAAGAAGGAGCTGTTGAAACAGCTGGACGATCTGAAGGTGGAACTTTCCCAGCTACCCGTTGCCAAAGTGACAGGCAGTGCGGCTTCTAAGCTCTCCAAAATCTGAGTTGTCGGAAAGTCCATTGCCCGTGTTCTCACGGTTATTAACCAAACTCAGAAGGAGAACCTCAGAAAATAGTACAAGGGCAAGAAGTACAAAACCCTGGATCTGCGGCCCAAGAAAACACGTGCCATGCGCCGAAGGCTCAACAAGCATGAGGAGAACCTGATGACCAACAAGCAGCAACAAAAAGAGCGCCTGTAGCCACTGCGGAAATACGCAGTCAAGGCCTGACCTTCTTAAATAAATAAAACACAAAACTAAAAAAAAAATAAATTACAATGAAATGTGCAAGGAGCTGGAGTCAGAAAATCAACAGGGCCGAACTCGCTCAGCATTTCTTAAGCTCAAGGAACTGAAGAACAAATTCAAACCTCGAGTTGCTATAATCAAGTATGCTTTAGGCAAAACA
>NW_006400019.1:2790911-2798215 GCF_000299155.1 Elephantulus edwardii | reverse complement strand
CTTGGAGGCAAGGATTCTGAGGCTTTGTCTGACATACTTTGGACATGTTGCAAGGAGGGACCAGTCAGTGGGACATCATGCTTGGGAGGGTGGAGGGATAGCGCAGGAGAGGAAGGCCCTCTATGAGGTGGATTGATTTAGTGACTGGGGTAATCAGGATGGGTGTGTTGGAGACAGTGCAATTGGCACAATACAGAGCAGAGTGTGTTTGAGATAGTGAGGTTGGCACAGGATAGAATGGCATTTCGGGCTCTTGTACATAGGGTCGCTATGAGTCTCATGTGACTCGACGGCACATAACAACAGCAACAAGAACAACAACAACACTTGTCTTTGATTTTGGAGAATTTCAGTATGATATATATATTTTCTTTTGGGGGTCTAGTCTGTTTCGTGTTCACTGAGCTTCTTGAATGTGGATTTCCTCATTTTTCCTGATAACTGGAAAGTTTTCTTCTAGTATCTCTTCCACAATTTTCTCAGGGCTTTCTCTCTTTTCCCAGTTCTAGAATTCTGATGGTATGTTGTTCTGTTTGATATTATACCATGTGATTCTAATGTTTTCTTAATTTTCCTTCTGTCTTCTCTTGGTTTTTGTCTTCTAGTAAGTTTGCATTGTATTTTCTTCTCACGTGTTGATTCTCTGTCCCATCTCTTCTATTCTGCTTTTTTGTTCCTCCAGCATGTTGAAAACTTCTGCGATTTTGGTCTTGATATTCTAAATAACATTTTCATGTGTTTTTGTTGTTTCTGGTACTCTCTTGGATGTAATCTCTCTGCCTTGTGATTATATTTTTAAATTCTTGTACCTCATTACTTATGTTTTCAATTCTTTCTTCCATATTTGTAATTTCTTCAGTAGCATTTCATGGAACCCCATGTTGATATATTTCTTGTGCCTCTCTGTCTCTGGGGTCTTTATTAAGTCCTTGACCTGAATCAGGCACACCTTATTCCTCAAACTGACATCATTGCTTCTCCATAATTGGAGACGTCCATGACTGCAGACTTGCCCAATGCACTATATATCCTGATCTTGTGGCTGCTCATACCAAGGGTATTGATTGTGGATCCAGGGAATCTGAAATCGTTGACAACTTCAGACTTTTCTCTGTCTATCATGATGTTGCTTGTCAGTTCAGTGGTGAGAATTTTTGTTTTCTTGACTCTGAGATGCAATCCATATTGAAAGCTGTGTTCTTTCATCTTCTGTAGCAAGTGCTTGAATTCTTCCCTGCTTTCAGAAATCAATATTTTGTCATCTGCATAACACAGGTTGTTGAGCCTTCTTCAGATCGTGGTGCTGCTTTCTTCTTGATAGAGTCCAACTTCTCAAATAATTTGCACAGCATACAACAACAAGCACATAGAGGGAGCTCTGTTGGCCTACTGGATAGAAAGTCATGCTTCCAAGCCCAAAGGTGGGTGATTTTAATCTGCAGCTCTCAGGCCTAGTTTTAATTGTTTTGGTCATTCTTCTAAGTGGTATTGCACTGATCTGTCCATTTGTTGTACAGAAGTCACTTGTGGTTGCTGTGATGCAAAACACTGATATTGTTGTGTCAAATGTCATAATGGTTACCCGTGATGGACAGTGATGGTGGAGCTCCCCAATTAAAACAAGCTTGGAAGCAGGAGTGGCATCCATTTATAGAATAGCTTGCCTCCAGAAATGCTATGAACTTAGAGCAATGATGAAAGTTATACAAGTGTTTAGGTCTTCCATTCATAGGGTCACTATGAGTTGGCTATGGCTCGACAGCACTTAACAACAATAACAACCACAACATAGAGAGAGCTCTGTTGGCCTAGTGGATAGAAAGTGATGTTACCAAGGCAAAGGTGGGTGATTTTAATCTGTGGACCCTCAGGCCTGGTTTTAATTGTTTTTGGTAAAACATTTTTCTAAGTTGTATAACACTGATCTGTCCATTTGCTGTACAGAGGTAACTCATAGTTGCTGTGATGCTGAACACTATAACACTGATATGTCAAATGTGATAATGGTTACCCATGGTGGACAGTGTTTGGTGAAGGCCCCCGATTAAAACAAGCTTGGAAGCAGGAATGGCATCCACTTCCGAAATAGCTTGCCACCAGAAACTCTATGAACTTGGAGAAATGATGAACGTTATACAAGTGTTTAGGTCTTCCATTCCTAGGTTCACTATATGAGTTTTCTTCAATTTGATGGCACTTAACCACAACAACATACCAATTGAACAGATATAAAGAAAGGATACAACCCTGATACACACTTTTTAAATTTTAAAATATGTAGTGTTCCCTTAGCGATTCTGGTGGCCTAGTGCTAAGAAGCTGAGTTGCAATCTCAAAGGCATGTGGGAGAAAGATGGGCAGTTTCCACCTGTGCGATTAACTGCCTCTGAAATCTTGTTGGAGGGTCAGCTATGGATTGGTTCTGACTGGACAGCACAGAACAACAACAACAACAACAACAGTGATTCCTTGCTCTGTTCACACAATAGACTCTTTGTCTAGGTATAGTCTTCACATGAACAAATGAAGTTATTTTGGGATTCTCATTCTTCTCAATGTTAGCTGTAATTTGTTATGGTCTACACGGTCAAATGCCTTCATATACTCAATAAACACAAATAGCCATTCTTCTGGTATTATTTGCTTTCAGCCAGGATCCATCTGACATCAACAATTATATCCCTGAGGCCACAGCCTCTTCTAAATCCAGCTTGAATGTCTGAGAGTTTTCTGTCTATAACCTGTTCTGGCCATTTTTGAATGGTTTTCAACAGTATTTTGTTTGCATGTTAAATTAATGATTTTGTGTGATTGTGTCCACATTCTATTGGGTCACCTTTCTTGAAAATGAGGACAAACAGGGATCTCTTCAAGTGTGCCTTCCAGGCAGCTTTCCTCCAAATGTCCTGGCATAGACTAGTGAACGTGTCCAGGACTGCATCTGTTCTTTTAAACATGTCAATTGGTATCCCATCAATTCCTGGGACTGTATTTTTTTTGCCAGTGCTTTCAGTGCAGCCTCATTACCATTGGCTCTTAATCATATACTTCCTGAAATATTTCAGTGTCAGCCAATTCTTTTTGGCACAGTGATTCTGTACATTCCCATCTTCTTTTGATACTTCCTGGGTCATTCAATATTTTACCTATACTTTACCTCTAAGTATTCCCACATGAGGCTTGAATTTACTTTTTCAAGAGGTAGCTTGTTTTGTTTTTTCATAATGTGTTAAACTGTCTTCTGCTTCTGTGACATGTAAAGTTCTTCTTGGTATGCTTGAGACAGTTTGTGTTGTGTTTGTGTGAGTTGTTGTCAGTTTCTGATCTTTATGATGCTATTGATAAGTTGTAGACTTTATGCATTACTCCTTATTCAGTTTCCCAGTGGCAGTCTTTCCTTCTGGTCATTTGTGGGGGGCAAACATCTCATCTGATTGTCCTTTAAGGAGCAGGGAGATTGGGTCTCTCCCTTTACTCAACTGTGACGAGCATATTCTCTGTCCTATCCTGTAGTTTGATGGGAGAGGGTGGCTTCCTCTAGGGGTAGGCAAAGTCCTAGGATGCTGCTCAGGGAAAAGGCCCAGGGAAGTGTCAGTGTCCCTACAGTGCCACCCCCAAGTCTCTGTGCTAATGGCCAACCTATGTACCTGTCTTCTCTCCTGAGGCTGCTAGGGGAGGGAACTCATCCAGCCTGAGCAGACAAAAGCCCAGGGAAAGTGATAAGGTCCCATTAGTTCAGCCCCCAAATCTCAGTTGGTGCTAATGGCTGACCCACATACTTGTCTTCTCCCCTGTGACTGGTTAGGAGAGAGCTAATCATGCCTGAGTAGACAAAGGCCCAGGGAACTGGCAAGATCTCAATAGTTCAGTCCCCAAATCTCAGTTGGTACTTATGGATGACCCCCATAACTGTCTCCTCTGTACTTACTATTGTAGCATCCATCGGCTTGGGGTACAGTGAATGATAGTCTGAGTGGACAACTGAATTGAATAGAGTAAATATTATTTAAATTTCTACTATTGTGTAGACAGGCAATGTATTTACCCGGAAAAGATAATAAAAACTTCATTTTGATGATATAACATTATTATTTTGATAATGATTAACAAGGTAAACTCACTCTGCATACATCCTGACAGCCTTTGTCAAGGTTTTGAAATAAACAGCTGGAGAAATTCAGACTTACATTATCTGTTCTTGCAGCTGCTTGTGTTCTTATAAGCAAAGGTCAAGATTTCTATAACAGGGTCTGATTGGTTTTAGATAAAATGTGACATAACAATGTTCAGAATATTGTTGCTAAAGATATTTGGTATGATTTTTATATTGAATTCCAAGAGAAATTCACAAACAAAATCCCCACAAAACTTAGGAAGAAGCAAAGACCATGAGCTTTGGAACATTTTGTTACTTATTATGCAGATTATCTTGAAACTGAGACAAACCAATACATCACATATTTTTGTTGTTATGGAAAATATTCCATTTCATAGTAAAGGTCTCAGGTCAAGGAATAGTATGCTATCCTGTGTAACTGAATCTTAGACCTGCCCTACACACTTGGATAATGCTAATGTTCTCAGGAATGTCTAATGTGTCCTTTTGAAGAGGGAATCTTACCTTAAACCATGGCCTACCATCAAGTTTTTCTAGAAATGAGGTTTTCTAATTTTTCTTCAAGGGACTTTCACTACCCCAAACCAACACCTATGGAGACTATTCTAATCTGATGGAGATTTCTAAGACCATAAATCTTTACAGGAGAAGATTGCTCATCTCTCTCCTGAGAAGCAGCTCAAACAATAGGAAAAAGTAAAAACTATAGATGATACTCAACGCACTGCTGTGCAATTAATTCACACTAATGGTGACCTGCCTTTGAGGCCATAAATCTTAGTGGACATGAACTGCCTTTTCCCTTTAGGAGAAAAGTGTTTCCTACCTGGAAATAGGTGTAGGTCGTCCTGGAACAGGGTTTAAACTGTGTCAGGAAGAGATGTGACCTTAGACTATGAACTATCTTCAGCTAAAGCAGTCCCTGAGGAGATAGTTACTGGTAGCAGAGATGAGAATTTGACAGTGTGCTTGTGCAGCCTGCCTGAGTCATCCCCACTATCCTCCATGCAGATCCTCACGCCAAGCCACCATAAATCAGCTCTCCTTACTGGAATAGCTTCCTTATCAGAACACTGGCCCAGGCCTTCAGCCAGTACAGAAAGTAATTAGTCATGGCCTTGTGTTACTGGAACTTCCTAGAAACCCTGGGGTGGAGTGAAAGGCAGGGTTGGTGAGAGCAGAGGGAGGAGAAGGAGACAAGAGTTAGACCAAGCCCCACTTTTGCCCTACTCAGTCGTTCTCCTTGTGACAGGTCTACTCAACCCAAAAATGTTTCTGGCCAACCTCTGACCAGATTCCATGAAGGCAGGCATGCTGAAATTTTCCCTTGTGTGGGTAGCTTGGTTGGTATCTCCGTGTGCTCCCAGCAGGTTCTACTGTTTGTGAACAGATGCTGAACTGCTGGGTGGTGGGGGCTCACCATTTTAGAATATCTGAGGGAGTTCTGGTGGCTTGTTGTTGCTGTTAGGTACTGTCGAGTTGAGTACAACTCCTAGTGACCCTATGAAGAACAGATCTGAACCCCGTCCTATCTTGTGCCATCCTCACCATCTCTGATAACATTGGAGCCATTGCTGCAGTCCCCATGTCACCCCATCTTGTTGAGGGTCTTCCTCTGACGCTCCACTTTTCCAAGCATGATGCCCTTCTCCAAGGAATAACCTCTCCTAGCAACATGTCCGACGTATGAGAGATGACGTTTCACCATCCTTTCACATCCACCGAGGAGTACTCTGAATGCACTTTCCCTGAGGCATAATCTGTTCTTTTGGCCGTCCAGGGGATATTCAGTACCCTTCTCCAACAGCACAACTCAAAGGAATCATTTTTTCTTCAGTCATCTTTATCCAGCCCTCAGCAGTATAGCAAGTGATTAAAAAGACCATGTTAAATTAGGCACAACTTATTTCTTAAACTAATATCATTGTTCCTCTGTAATTTGGAGATAGTGGCACATTTCACTGCTAACCCAAAGACTGAACCTCTGCAGTAGTTTGCATCCACCAACCAAACAATGAGAGGCAGGATGAACAATCTCTTCCTGTTATGATTTACAGACTTGGAAACTTGTCAGAGGGTCATTATGAGGTGGAACCAACTTGATGGCAGTGAGCTTGAGTGCTTTTTCCTGTCCCTGGATTTTGCTTTCCCTGACAGAAAATCTCCCCTCATTTCCTCTGCTTATCATTTTTGGCCTTGCCTTTCATATTGTCTCATGTTAATTAGAGCCTCCTTTTCTGAGAGTCCCTATGGTAGCTCTATATCTATCCCCTACATTTCAGCCATTATTGGAATTTTGTATTGACTCTTATTTTTTCTTTCTGAAATTTGATACATTTTAATTTTTTTTTATTACTATAGCTCAGACATACATCTATGGCACAAACTTCTCAGTAGAACTCCAGGTGCATGATTCTGGGATCCACTGTACAGACGCACCTTGGCACATGAATTTTCATTTTGTTTGATTATAGTCCCTGGACTTGTTGAAATGTGATTCATTGGTGAAATCAGGAAAAAAGGTAACTTAGCTGTCTAGACATAACAGAAACACTATTGTGTATAGGAAGCTCTAGACCTACTTCATATGTGCAAAAATGATGAGCATGTAAAAACCAGCGAATGGAATAGTCACCTTAACGATTTTGTGATTTCTAGCAAGCACCTAGGGTTGATGTTTCTTCTTCACTGTTGTTGTTGTTATGTGCCATCAAGTCACTTGCAACTCATAGTGACCTTATGTACAATAGCCCTGAACCCTGTTCTATCCTGTGCCAACCTTATTATCTCTGACACGCCTACATTCATTATCCCAGTCACTGACTCAATCCATCTCATCCAGGGTCTTTCGCTCTTGCACTGTCCCCCTACCCTTTCCAGCATGATGTCCTTCTCCAAGGACTTGTTCCTCTTTGAAGCATGCCCAAAGTATGTCAGACAAAGCCTCAGTCCTTGCCTCCAAGGAGCAGACTGGTTTCAGCCACTCTTGGACAAACCAGTTTATTCTCCTGGCAGTCCATGGTATATTCAAAACTTTTCCCTAGTCATTGTTCAGCTTTCTGACTTGTTGTTTGTTGTTATGTGCCGTCGAGTCGCTTGCGACTCATAGCGACCCTATGTACAACAGCCATAAACTCCGCTCTGTCCTGTGCCAATCGCACTGTCTCTGACACTCCCATCCCAATTA
>NW_006400019.1:2787839-2789591 GCF_000299155.1 Elephantulus edwardii | reverse complement strand
GAAATATGTCAATTGGTATACCATCTATTCCTGGAGCCTTATTTTTTGCCATTTCCTTCAAAGCAGCCTGAACTTCTTCTTTCATCCCCATAGGCTCTTGCTCATATGTTGTTTCATGAAAGTCTTCTGTGTCTTCCAATTCCTTTTGATACAGTGACTCAGTATATTCCTTCCATCTTCTTTTAATACTTCCTGGATTATAGGTAATTGCAAAGAGCATGACCTGGATCGGGTGCACCTTAGTCTCCAGGATGACATCATTGCTCTTTAGTACTCTGGAGAGGTCCCTGACAGCAGACTATCTCAATGCAGTAGAGGTTCTGACAGCAGACTTTCTCAATGCAATTAGTCTTTTGATTTCCTGGCTGCTGGTACCAAGAGTGTTGATTGTGGAGCCAAGCAAACTGAAGCTGTTAATAATCTCATTCTCTTCACTGTCTATCGTGATGCTGCCAATCACCCCAGTGGTAAGAATCTTTGGTTTTGGTTTTTTTTATGTTGAGCGTCAATCCATATTAGGCTTTTTAAAAAGCTTTATTTTTACTTGACATTTTGATGAAACTTTATAGAGAACTTGGATTTCCATTTATTGAGTGTTGCACATTTTCCTCCTCCCTGCCCACTTTCCTCCCAGTTCACTTTTTTCTTTGAAAAAAAAAAATTCTTTCATTGTTGTACAATCCCTCCCCCAGTCCACGTTACTGTGCAGCTCTTATTCTAGACAGTTGTCATGCAAATAATACCTAATCATTTTAAGCAGTTCTTCCCCTTATCTGTTTCAATGCCGTGTACATTATTTCTCCCTTCTTTTCTTAGTTTCTCTGCAACCCAGATGTCAGTCCTGTTTTACAACAGTGGCATTATACAGTGTTTGTCCTTTTGTGACTTTCAATCAGGATAATGTCCACCAGGGTCACCTATTTTGTATCATATTTCATGAGTTCCTTGTTTTTCAGTGCAGCATAGTATTACATTGTGTGAGTATACCACAGCTTCTCTATCCATTTGTTGATGGGCACTTGGGTTGTTTCCAAATCTTTGCTATTGTGAACAACGCAGCAATAAACATGGGTGTGCATATATTTTCTTCGGTGGCAGTTCTGGTTTCTTTAGGGTATATTCCCAGTAGTGGAATTTCTGGCTCAAATGGAATTTTTATTTCCAACTTTTGAGAAAGCACCATACTGCCTTCCAGAGTGGTTGCACCATTTTACACTCCCACCAACAGTGAATGAGGGTTCCAGTTTCTCTGCAACCTCGCTAGCATTTGTTGCTTGCTGCTCTGTTGAATTTTGCTATTCTTACTGGGGTGAGATGATATCTCATAGTTGTTTTGATTTGCATCTCTCTTATAGCTGGGGATTTTGAACACTTCTTCATGTGTTGGTTGGCTGTCTGAATGTCTTCTTTGGTGAAGTGTCTGTTCACATCCTGAGCTCAGTTTGCAATTGGGTTGTTTACCTTTATCTTGTTTTGGTGCTCGAGTATTCGATGAATTCTAGATAGAAGCCCCTTAACAGACAAGTCATTATTATCAAATATTCTTTCCCAAGTCTGTGGCTTCCCTTTTTTTCCCTGTTGAAGAAGTTTTTGGATGTGCATAGGGATTTGATTCTTAGGTCTCATTCATCTATTTTATCCTCTCCTGGTTGTAGGTTTTTCAGGATGCTTGGAAGACTTTTCTCTTTCCCCCCTTCTTTTTTTATTATTAATTTTAATGAAAGTTTACAGAGACTTTGGATTTCCATTAAT
>NW_006400019.1:2752150-2787439 GCF_000299155.1 Elephantulus edwardii | reverse complement strand
AGTAGGATTTGAAATCAGGGAGTGAGATGCCTCCTAGCTTGTTTCTCTTTTTAAGGAGTGCTTTGCTTATTTGGGGCCTCTTTCCATTCCAAATGAAATTGGAGATTGCCTTTTCCATCTCATTGAAGAATGGGATTGGTAATAAATAGCAAAAGAATGCCAAGGATTGCCAGCAGCCTTTAGAAGCCAGGAGAGAGGCCTGGAACAGTTTTTCTCCCTCAACTCTCAGGAAGAATCAACAAAACAAATACCCTGATTTAGAATTCTAATTCCATGACTTTGAGACCATAAATCTATTTTCTTTAAAGCTACTACTTATGGTATTTTGTTATGGCTGCCAAAGAACACTAATACCCTTATCTACCATATTTTTATACAAACAGTATACAATCTATACAGTTTTTGTAAACTATGCTAACCTCTCAAACATCAGTTTCCTGTGCATGTTTTGCCTGCAGTATATGTGTGTGCAGGTTATTCACGTGGGCCCATTACATGCAGAAATATGGTATGTATAACCTCTATTGTTGATTACTGAAAAGAAAGAGGAGTGTCAGCCTAGCTGCTTTTCACAGTGGGATAAAAGAAAGATCCACCAAAATAAATAAATTTTTTTCTTTCTCTACACAGATTATTTCCTAGAGTGCCAAGATCTCCATTCAACACCACAGTCATGTTCAAAAAGACTGTGTTTGTAGAGTTCACGGATCACCTTTTCAACATGGCCAAGCCCAGACCCCCTTCCATGGGTAATAAAAACACATTGAATATTTAATTATGAAAACAAGTATATTATCTTCTAGCATATATTCCCCAATCTTAAAAGTTAAAGAAAGAAGCTCCCAAAGAGAGTGGTCGTTTGGCCAGGCTTCTTTGACTGTCACCTCTCATGGAAATAAGCAGATTGTATTTCAGAGCCATTTTATCCTTGGTCCTCTAAGCGTTGTGTCTCAGTGGTGCTTGTTCCTGAATCTCTTTTCCTTTCTCTCTACCTTCAGTCTCTAGGTGATTTTATTGAATCTCAGAGCTCTAAACTGTTGTTGTTGTGTGCCATCAAGTCACTTGTGACTCATAGCGACCCAATGTACAACAGCCCTAAAACCTGCTCTGTCCCTTGCCAACCTTATTGTCTGACACGCCCACCCCCATTACCCTACTCACTGAATCAATCCATCTCATCCAGGGACTTCCTCTCTTGCACTGTCCCTCCAACCTCCCAAGCATAATGTCCCTCTCCAAGGACTGGTCCCTCCTTGCAACATGTCCAAAGTATGTCAGATGAAGCTTCAGAATCCTTGCCTCCAAGGAGCAGCCTGGTTTAACCCTCTCCAGGATGAACGTGTTTGTTCTCTTAGAAGTCCATGGTATATTCAACACTTTTCTCCTGCACCACAGCTCAGAGGCATCAATTCTCCTTCTATCATCCCTAGTCACTATCTAGCTTTTTGATGCATAGCACGTAATTGCAAAGACCATGGGCCTGGATCAGGCACACCTTAGTCTCTAGACTGACGTCATTGCTCTTCTGTACTCAGGAGAGGTCCCTGACAGCAGACTTTCTCAATGCAATTTTTCTTATGGTTTCCTGGCTACTGGTACCAAGAGTGTTGATTTTGGGGCCAAGCAACCTGAAGCTATTAACAGTCTCAAACTCTCCACTGTCTTTCATCATGCTGCCAATGGGCCCAGTGGTGAGAATCTTTGTTTTCTTGATGTTGAACTTCAATCCATATTGAAGGCTACACTCCTTGACCATCTGCAGCAAGTGCATCAGATCCTCCTCAGTTTCAGCAAGCAGGGTTGTGTCATCTGCATAACACAGATTGTTGATGAGTCCACGTCCAATCCTGACGCCATATTTCTCCTCATAAAACCCAGCATCCTGGATGATCTGTTCCGCATATAGATTGAAAAGATAGGATGCATCCTTGGCATACACCTTTTCTGATTGTGAACCATACAGTGTTTCCCTGTTCTGTTCTGATTACTGTCTCCTGGTCCAAGTATAGGTTTCACAAGAGCACAATCAAGTGTTCTAGGATGCCCATTCCTCTCAAGGTTAGCCACAATTCGTTGTCAATAAAACACAAATAGACATTCTTCTGGTACTCCCTTCTTTCAGCCAAGATTCATCTAACATTGGCTACAATGTCCCTAGTGTCATGGCCTCCTCTAACCCCATCCTACACTGTTGATGTGCTGTTCCAGTCGTTTTGGGACAATTTTCATTGGGATCTTGCTTACATTTAATATTAATCATATTGTTCGATATTATGTATCGATTAATAATTCACAAATTAATGTTTTTAATTTGGATTTCTCCTCTGAGCTTCAGCTGCTTCCTTGATGTCTCCACTTACATGTCAAATAGTCATATAACAGAGTGCTAAAGTGGGGCATTTTCTATATTGAAATTGTAATGACCCAAACTGGTTCGTCAACCCTTAGCCCATCATTCACTCTACCAAACGTGATCCCTTCTCTAAGGATGGGCCTCTTTTGAAAACATGCCCAAAGTACATGAGGCAGAGTCTCCCCCTCCTTGTCTCTGAATTGCACCTTGGTTACACTTGTTCTTTTGGCAGTAGCTGATGAATCCAGTACTGCTCACCAGCACCACAACTCAAAGACTTCTGCTTCTGTCTTCCTTAGTCATTGTCTGGCTTTCACATGCACGTGAGGTAATTGGGTCAGGCCTACCTACTCCCACTTTCTGAGTCTGTTAGAACCTAGTGTGAAGAGGGAAGACATTTTAAATCCTAGCATTCATCTAGGTTTTAGCTTAGACTGCATTGATCTTGGTAGTACTTTAAAATGGTGCTCTTTGTTAATTTATAAGGGTGACTAGAAAATATATGAAATAGTATTTAGTACAAGAAAAGTAGATGCCAAATAACACAAAAATAATGTCATAAAAAATGAATCTAACTTGTGTTTTCATATCACTGAATCCAGTTTGGAAAAAAAAAACAAACCTAAACTGTTCACACTTAATATAATCTTGATTTTTCTGTGTCACTGTCAATTCATTTGTACAAATTCTAGACATTCATCTTTCATTCTGTCTTCTGTTTTTCTATCTGTAGGATCAACCCATCAGTAAGTCTGTTGCCTCCTTCTCTGAAACAAGTTCTAAATCTGTTTACTTCTTGTAAAACCCAAATTAATCCAAACTTCTATGGCCTATGAGAACCTGCAAAGTACATTCCTTGTCTACCTCTCTATCCTGATTTTCTTTTGTTGTTGTTAGGTGTTGCTGAGTACAACTTATAATGAACTTATGAACAACTTACCTGAACTATGTTTTATCCTGTGCTGTCCTAATCATGTCTGACACACATGAGCCCATGCCTGCAGCCACTGTGTCAATTCATCATCTTGATGAGAGTCTTCCTCTCTTTTGCTGACCCTCCCCCTTTCCAAGCATGATGTCCCTTTCCAAGGAACAGCCTCTCTTAGCAACATGAACAACATAATAGGGAGTCATATATTTGTTGAATGATTGTCTGCATTGGATGAATTGTCAGAAAATGTTTCTCTGAACAATTGTAAGACCATGCTAGTGCTAGCAGCAAGCTAGTACTGCTCTTTATCCATAATCAGCAGTGCGTGCTGCCCTACTATGACAGGGACTCTCACACTCCAAATGACATTTAAAGGTATCTCATTCTTGCAGGTCTGCTGGGTCCTACCATCCGGACTGAGGTTTATGACACAGTAATCCTTACACTTAAGAACATGGCTTCTCATCCTGTCAGTCTTCATGCTGTTGGTGTGTCCTACTGGAAAGCCTCTGAGGGTGAGTCAGATGTCGTATTGTTCTGCCATCCAGGAGACATGGCTAAGATATGTGTGCTTGGTGATAGTGGCACATCTGGAATTTAGACGTGAACTTTGGAAAAAAATAATCATAATGGCACTGTTGAGCAGTATGTATTGCATACAGGCCTATATAGTTAGTGAGTAGTTAGAGATAGGATTCAAATTTAGGTCCATCTAACCCAGAATGTGTACTGTGAACCACTGTGCTACAGCACAAGGATTTATATTAATATTTTAAAATATGACTGGATAAAAAATTAAAATTATTCCCTTAGCATCATAATTACATTTTTGTTTTTCATCATGTTATCTCTGCTTTTCTTTTTATTATCAGGTAGACTTTTCCAGCATGATGGCACAGATAGCTACTGGCAGCTCAAGGTTCCACAGTTTTTCCTTGTTCTATAGCTAGTGATAAGGGTTGGAGACAGGGCAAAGTTGGAAATAGGACGGTAAGATCAGTCCCACTCAATCCATTTTGAATTCTCCACAAGCAAGAGGGATTCTTTAATCAGAAGATAGAGGAAAGCAAAAGTATGCTAGTTATACAGGAGTACAGTGGCCACAAACTTCTCTAATCAGGTCTCCGGATGGTTAAAGATTTGGGCATCTTGATCTGACTTTATGTCCCCATGTCTATAAAAAAGTTCTTCCTAGATCGCCAAAGAGCCTGGGGAGAGAAAGAGATTAAAAAAAAAAAACCAGAAGTATCAGGAATTGCATTCACAAAACTTGAACAAACACATTGACAGAGCAGAAGCATAGATATTGAGAATAAGGAGTAAGAGCTAAAAAATTAACATATTCAAGTCTTCTGAGTTGTAGACTTCTTATCTGTTGATGTTGTTATATGCCATCAAGTAAATTACAGTTCATACCAGCTCTATGAGCAATAGCTCTGAGCCTTGCCCTGTCTTGAGCCAACCCCACCATCTCTGACACACCTGATCCCACGGCCACAGTCACTGTGTCACTCTAACTCATCCAGGGTTTTCCTCTCATGTGCTGACACTGCACCCCTCCAAGTATGATGTCCTTCTCCAAGGACTGGTTGCTCCTGGCAACATCCCCAAAGTATGTGAGATGGAGCTTCAAAACCCTTGCCCTGAAGGAGCAACTTGGTTGGAGAAAGTAACTCCAGGACAGACCTATTTGTTCTCTTGGTAGTCCATGGAATGTTCAATTCTTTTCTCCTGCACCACAACTCAAAGGCATCAATTCTTCTGTCATCCTTATTCATTCATTGACCAGCTGTAAGATGCATAGCAAGCAATCGAGGAGACTATGACCTAGATCAGGCATACCCTAGTCTCTAGATTAACATCATTGCTCTTTGGCATTCTGGAGAGGTCCTTGACAGCAATTTTCCCAAAACAACTGTCCTTTGATTTCCTGACTGCTGTTGTCAATAGTGCTGATTGTGTGTCCAAATAAGAGGAAATCTCAGTCTTTTCTCCATCTGTGATGATACTGCCAATTGGCCTGGTGGTGAAGATCTTTGTTTTTTGAGGTGGAATCTGTATTGAACACTGCAGTCCTTGACCTTCTGCAACAAATATTTCAAGTCCTCTTCAGTTGTAGCAAGCAAAATTGTGTCATCTGCATAATGCAGGTTGTTGGTGAGTCTTCCTCCAATCCTGAGGTCACATTGTTCTTTATAAAGTCCGGCCTCCCAGATGATCTGTTCTGCATTTAGGGTGAAAAGGTATGGAAAAAGGATACACCCCTGACAAACTCCTTTCTTGATTTTGAACCCTGAGTGTCCCCTTGTTTTGTTTGCACAAAAGCCTCCTAGTCTAGGTCTAGGTTTCACATTAGCACAATCAGATGTTCTGGGATTTCTGGGATTCCCATTCTTCTCAATGTTAGCCATAATTTGTTATAGTCCTCACAGTCAAATGCCTTTGCATAGTCAATAAAGCACAAATAGATATTCTTCTGGCATTCTCTGCTCTCACCCAGGATCCATCTGGCATCACCAATGATGTCCCTTGTCCCACAACCTCTACTGAATCCAGCTTGAACTTCTGGCAATTTCCTATCTATGTACTGTCAGGGTTACTAGGCTATAAATATCTCAAGATACCTTATTTATTATTGTATTCTCAGCAAATAATATGTTATCTAGCCTGTAATGAATATAAGAACCAAGGTGTAGCAAACATTAGTCAATCTTTCTGCTTGTTGTTGTTGTTGTTGTTGTTGTTGTTAGGCGATATTGAGTTGACTATGACCCATTGTGACCTTATGAGCAACAGATCTGAAACCTACCCTATCCCTGGGACATCTGCATCATCTCTGACATGCTCGAGCCTATTGTTAGTCATTGTCTTAGTTCATGTTGTTGAAGGTCCTCCTCTCTTACACTGACCGTCCATCTTTCCAAGTATGATGTCTTTTCCTAAGGACTGACTCCTCCTAACAACATGTCCAGAGTATGTAAGATGAAGTTTAATCATTCTAGCCTCTAAGGAGCACCCTGGAATTCCATATTACCTCACCTTTCACTCCCCTGGTAATCACTTTTTCTAAAACTATTCTTCAAATAGAACCTGATATATTCTTGAAGACTGTGCCTTTCTGACCAGTGATTGGTCTAGTATCCTACTTTCTTGGCTGCAGTTTATTGAATCAGGATGAGTCCCTTACACAAGCTAAATCAGTAAGAAAATGCCCTTCTTCTGGTAGTTTAAAGTACTACTCGCAAGTACAACAAACAATATGGAGGATTAGAGAAATACTCATCAACAATATGCATTATGGACAGGACACAATCTTACTTGCTGAAAGTAAAGAAGCCTTGAAGCACTTACTGCAGAAGATCAGACTACAACTTTCAATATGGATTACATCTCAACATCAAGTAAACAAAAATCTGCCCCATGGTGGCTCCAGGAGACAGACACCAAAGGGTCATGCAGTTCTCTTCATGAAAGCCAGCTGGGTAAGGGAGAGCAGAGAGGGATTGGACAGAAAACCAACCAGGGACAGAGGGGGTTTGCTGAGCTCATGCTGTGTTAGGAGAAGGTGGCTCTGAAGCCTCAGAGTGAGCTAAGCTGCAGTGAGAAGCCATTCTGTGAGGATGGCGTTATCAGGGGACTGGACTCCACCAGCAGCTTTCAGAGCCATAAAAAGCAATGCTTCCTGAGTAAGCAGCTCTGTCCCTGATACCCATGTAAGAGCCCCAGACCTCTCAGAAGGTGAGGGGCCGAGGACAGGGAACAATACCAATCTGTAGTTGGAATCAATAATGTCCCAGAAATTCCAAAGCTCCTGAGCTTGACTCAGGCTACAGAGGGCACAGGCAGGGCTCTGGTGCAAAGAAGTCTGAATGTCATCACTAGTTTCTGGCTAGGTGACTGAAGTGTGAGGAGGTGTCACTGAGTCACAGTGACTCTAGGGTGGGAGTTGAGAGGTGACCATCCTCTGCTGTGCACTGTGCTCTTGGCTGCCCTGCTGCTGAGTTGTGGAACTATGGATAAAAGAAATTGTCACCTGAGGGATCATTCAGTGCCAGTGCTATGCTGGTAATATGTAGCCATTCCTTAGAGCTGAGGACAGAGCCAATCTAAAAAAAAAAATGGGTCTTCTAAGGGTCCTGGTATGTTGAGAGTAAGTAATTTTAGTCAAACAATAATGTTATGTTTACAAATTTCCCATTGTTTGTGGATATTACAAATAAAACTTTCCCACTGGAAAATAAAAAGGCAAACAAAACTCCTCAACACTGGGCCCATAGGCAACATCATCATAGATAGAGAAGAGACTGGCAATGTCACCGATTTCATTGACTTGGATCCACAATCAGCACCCATGGTAGCCGCGCTCAAGGAATCAGAAGATGAAGCCCGGGAAAATCTGCTGTCAAGGACCTCTCCAAAGTCCGAAAGAGCAAAGGTGCAAGTTTGAGGAATAAGATGTGTCTGATCCAAGCCCTTGTTCTTTCAGTTGCAACCAATGCATCTGAAAGCTGGACAATGACTAAGGATGACTGAAGAACCGAAGGCTTTGAGTTGTGGTGCTGGAGAAGAAAACTGAATAACCTATGGAGTAACCGAAAGACAAACAAGCCTGTCTCAGAGGAAGCACAACCAAGGCCCTCCCTCTGGTGGCAAGGATGGTGTAACTTCAGTTCCCATACTGTGGGCACACTATTGAGAGAAGCCCGTTCTCGGAAAAGTAGACCGTGTGGGTAAAGGTGGAGAGTCAATGAAAGAGGAGAAGACTGTCAACATAGTGACTGTAAGATGGGGTGGTGGTGGTGGGCATCGTCCGATGGTGGTTAACTTTATAAAATGCAATGTATGGGAATGATTGTATAGAACATAATGTCAACAAAGGAAAGTGTAGGGGGGAAATCTGCATTTTAAAAAAACCCTTTATTTTAAAAAATGGGCTAAGGCATGTTGGAGATCATGGGGATGGTGCAGGATAGATGGAGGTCACATCTGTTGCTCATAGGGTCACCCTGGCACATAACAATGACTCTCAGGTAACCCTGTAATTCTGGAATGAAGGCTAGATGTTAAAACCCAAGATGCCACTAGTTTGAAGATTACTTGTTGTCAACAGATTTTATAGAGATCTTGAGGGTGTGCTGATCTTCTCCAGATAGTCTCCAACTTATAATGAGGTTCCATTTCAAGGACTTGAAAAGTAAGTTTATATCTTTTTTTTTTACATTTTTACATTTTCATTATTGCTTGCTATATGGCAATGTATTCAACAGTAAATAACAACATCTGCAAGTGAACATCTGAGAATGATAACATCAGAAAAGTATGTACTATAGCACTGTATGTAGCATATATTACTCATGACAAGCAGTTAAAGAGACAAGACAAAGAAATCAAACTAACACAACAATACCCAGATGGTCATAAGTGTTGTTGTTATGTGTTGTCGAGTCACTTAAGACTCATAGCTCCCCTATGTACAACAGCCCTAAACTCTGTCCTGTGCCAATTGTACTGTCTCTGACACACCCATCCTGATTACCCCAGTCACTGAATCAATCCACCTCATAGAGGGCCTTCCCCTCCTGCCCTGTGTTTGGATAGAACCTAAGCCAGGGACTATTTGTATTCCCCACCCCCCATTTACATGATTTCACTCAGACATAAAGAAAAGCTAGGGTCATCTACCTTTCTAATCCCCTCCTACACAATCTATCTTACTTTGAAAATCTAGGTGTGTAGTAGAGAGAACAGGAAACCATGACAAACCATGAAGTGGGGTTTGGTTGTATCTCACAGTGTCCTATATAATTGGAGTATAATATTAAGGGAATTTTCCAAAGATTGTCAGGCTTTTACTGTTTTCCTTCCAACTGACAGTGGGGAGAGAGAAATTTGTTTAAATTATATGTTGTTGCTGTTATTGTTGTTATGTACTATCTGTCCCCTTTAACTCATAGCAACCCTACATACAGCAGCTCTGAAGCCTGCCCTGTCCTGTGCCAGTCTCTCTAACTCCAACACACGAACCCCCATTGCCCCAGTTACTGTATCAATGAATCTCATCCGGATCTTCCTCTCCTGTGCTCTCCCTCCACCCTTCTACTCATGATGTCCTTTCCCAAGGTCTAGTCCCTCCCGGCCACATGCCCAAAATATGTGAGACAGAGCTTTAAAACCCTAGCCTCCAAGGAGAAACTTGGTTTCACCCTCTCCAAGACAGACGTATTTGTTTTCTTGACAGTCTGTGGTATGTTTTAAGATAAATGGCATACTTCTAATTGGCTAGATCTCAGAAGAAGCATCTTATGAAATGAGGGATACCAGCCATGTGGTCTTATCCTGCACAGTTGTCATGAGTGGACTTGTATCCCCCCCAAAGTAAACGTATAAAATGATATAACATAAAAGCTATTATTCCCATGGTTTGACAAACCAAATAGTTGTAAGATTTTAAGGGTGGAATGCTGCATAGTCCTGATTCACTGTGAGGGGAGTTTTTCTAGATGTGATCTATAACTCCTTTTATTTCACTAGACATAGCACAAAGCTAGTAGCAAGTAAAGAGCTCAATACTCCCAAGAAAAAGTTGATCGAAGTGGAGTGCATCCTTTTGGACTCATGTCTCTGCAAGGAAACCAAGAAATGTCTGGCCTGTGGACTGCAGCCTTCAATATGGATTGAAGCTCAATATCAAGAAAACAAGGATTCTCACCCCTGGGCCGACTGGCAGCATCGTGATGGATGGTGAAGAGATTGAGATTGTTAATATCTTTAGTTTGCTTGGCTCTGCAATCAACACTCTTGGTACCAGCAGCCAGGAAATTGAAAGACGTATTGATTTGGGAAATTCTGCTGTCAGAGGCCTCTCCAAAGTACTGAAGAACAATGATGTCAGTCTAGAGACTAAGGTGTGCCTGATACAGGCCATGGTCTTTGCGATCACTTGCTAAGCATCAGAGAGCTAAACAATGACTAGGGATGATAGAAGGAGAATTAATGTCTTTGAGCTGTGGTGTTGGTGAAGAGTATTGAATATACCATGGACTGCTAGGAGAACAAACAAGTTCATTCTGGAGAGAGTGAAGTCAGGCTGCTCCTTGGAGGCAGGGATTCTGAGCTTTGTCTGACATACTTTGGACATGTTGCAAGGAGGGACCAGTCCTTGGAGAGGGACATCATGCTTGAGAGGGTGGAGGGACAGCGCAGGAGAGGAAGACCCTTGATGAGGTGGATTGATTCAGTGACTGGGGTAATCGGGATGGGTGTGTCAGAGACAATAAGATTGGCACAGGATAGAGCAGGATTTAGGGCTGTTGTACATAGGGTCACTATGAGTCGCAGGCAACTCAATGGCACATAACAGCAACAACAACGATTCTTAAGGACACAAGGACCTTTCCCCAGAACCAATAGAGATAGAGAGCTTTTGCTAGAATTTGTAGCTTGAATTTGGACTTTGAATCTCTTAAATGATAAGAGAATCACCTTCTGTTTGTTGAAGCAATCCACTTGTGGAAGCCCTCCTATGGCAGTACTGGAGAACCAAGACAACAGTCCAGTATGGTAGCCACAAGCCAGCTGTGGCTATTGAGCATTTGAAATATGACTAGTTCAAATTGAGACATGCCATATAATACAGATTGAATTTCAAAGGCTTACTACAAAAAATCACTATAAAACACATTCCTTTTTTAAAATGTTGATTACTTGTTGAAGTGAAAATATTTTTTTAAATTTTATTTATTTGTGTGCATGTACCGTCAAGTCAGATCTGACTGGTACAGGAGGAAATTGTCCCTCCTTCTCCAGCAGAGCATCTGGTGGATTTGAACCGCACACCTCTGGGATTGCCCTGCAGCTTGTTGCCACTAGGCCACCAGAGCTCCCTGAAGTGAAAATACTTTATATGTTGTTGTTATAGGCCGTCGAGTCACCTGTGACTCATGGTGACCCTATGTACAACAGGTCTGAAGCCTGCCCTATCCTGAGCCAGTCTCACTGACTCTGCTACACCGCCCCAGCTACTATGTCAGTCCATCTCATCTGGGATCTTCCTCTCCTGTGCTGACCCTCCACCCTTTCAAGCATGGTGTCCTTCTCTAAGGACTGGTCCCTCTTGGCCACATGCCCAAAATGTGTGAGATATAGCTTCAAAATCTTTGCCTCCAAGTAACAACTTGGCTTCACCCTTCCAGGACAGACGTGTTAGTTTTTTTGACAGTCCATGGTATGTTCAATACTCTTCTCCAGCATGACAACTCAAAAGCATCAGTTCTTCTGTCATCCTTAGTCATTGTCCAGCTCTCTGATGCATAGCAAGTAATTGTGAAGATCATGGCCTGCATCAGGTGCACCTTAGTTCCTAGACTGACATTGTTGTTCTTCAGTGTTTAGGAGAAGTCCCTGACAGCAGACTTCTTCAATGCAGTTTGTCCTTTGACTCCCTGACTTTTGGTGCTAAGCGTGTTGACTGTAGAGCTGAGCAAGCTGAAATTGTTAAGAATATCAATTTCTTCTCCATCTATCATAGCCAGTTGACCCAATGGTGAGGATCTTCTATTTGGTTGATTTTTATATGCCTAGGTTATAGCTGAGATTAATAAAGAGTAAGCTTCTACAATGCATTATAATTATCACCTTATATGTCTGTGAAGGTCTGGTGTCAAAGTCTATAGGAAGTTGCATTGCTAACCCAAAGATCAGACCTCTTTGATAGTTCAAATCCACTAGTGGCTTCTCTGGAGGGCCAGTTATAAGTTGGTTCCAACTCAGTGGCAATGAATTTTGAGTTTTATTGGATATATGCCCCCCCCCGACTGTTAGTATGCCAGAGGAAAAAACCCTTTTTTAAAATCTCTATTATTATTATTATTATTAATTTTAATGAAAATTTACAGAGATTTTGGATTTCCATTCATTCATTGTTGTACTTTCTCCCTGCTCCCCACCACCCCGACTACACTCTTCTCTTTGAAAAGTAAAAGAAAAATTCTTTCATTGTTTTACAATCCCTCCCCCCAGGTCCACTCCACTATGCAGCCTTCTTTCTGGCCTCCTGTCATGACAATAATGCCTAATCATATATCCCTTTTAAACAGTTCTCTCTCTCTCTCATCTGTTTCAATTCATTATACATCATTTATCTAATTTTTCTCAGTCTCCCCAGCAACCCCTATGTCAATCCCGTTTTACAACAGTGTCACTATGCAGTATCTGTTCTTTTATGACTGAGATATTTCACTCAGCATAATGTCCTCCACGGTCATCCATTTTTAATAATATTTGATGAGTTCCTTGTATTTCAATGCAGCATAGTATTCCATTGTGTGAATATACCACAGCTTCTCTATCCATTCGTTTGTTGATAGGTACATCTCTGTCTTATCACTCCTTGATTCACCTTTGAGAGTGAACCAACTTTGGGTCTCCAAGGTCTCCAAAGAGCAGAAAATAGGCCATGGGAGCACAAGGCTGTGATCATCTCTCTGAAAGGGCGAGAGTAAGTAAGAATAACACAGCCCCTCACCACTCCAGAGCAGAAAGCAGATCAGGAGGCCGTAGCCCAGCTCCATGGTGCCTATAGAGCCCTATCAGCTGCAAGAATTTTGTTTATTCATTGCTGACTCACAGGTTCACAGTTATGATACCAACAATGGGGTTTATTAGGAAAAGAAGTTGGAGAGTGGGGAACGCAAAGAATATCACACAAAATAAGTCCAGGTTTTGGCCCAACATTTCCACGTCACAGTTCCTCAGTTAGTCCAGGCTCTGGTTTCAATTCAGCAGTCAGCTTTTCCTCCCATCATCAAAGGCAAGAACAGCAAAAGTACAGCTGTGGCCAGCACAAATGCAAGAAACCTCAGGTCACACCTTGCCTCAGTTTCTCCACAGCAGTGCCAGTCTCTCCACCACCAGTCTCCCCTCAAGTCTAGCTGCTCAGTGTGGGAAGCACTCTTTCAATTATCCTAGTCCCACAGCTGATGCTAATTTGCAAGACTGTGTTCCTGCAGTTAAGGTGGCTGGAGGCCAGAGTCTAAATGGTAAAAAAACACCAACTTTTAGACTACCACCACACAAAACTATAAATCACATGGAAGGAGACTCCTCATCTTTCTTCCTAAAAGTCACTGGTGAATTTGAACCACCAGGAAGGCATCATCTTCGGGTTAACAGTGCAACTCCCTACAAAATACACCCACCAAACTTCTCCTATCAAAGAGTTTAGAACAAAGTACAGATTCAATACATGTTTATCTAGTTGCATTGACTTGAATTAGATGAAATAATGCAAAAATTGAAACAATATTATTGAACAATACTATTCTGAAGATATAGCAGATCATTTGCTCTTATGAAGAATCGCCATGTAGAGTTGATCTTTCAATGTTATTTTCCTAGCCATGACAATTTTATCCTTTACCATGTAGATGGATGAGAATATGCAAATGGGGTATGTTAGCCTATCCGTCGGGGGATTGGCCATCTACCAATCCACAAGAGATTGGCTAGTCTCACCATTAAATTGAACAATTCAGCAGGAAGAGAATGACACTTCCCTGCCACCACTGAGAAACCTCACCACCAGGAAAAGAGCAAGCAAGAGGACCACCAGCCATAGCAGCCACAGCAGAGAAATGGACCTGACATGAGCCAGAGGCCTGACATGAGATGAGACCTTGGGAATGCTAACTCATTGGAAATGAAGCTAAAAGCCTTTGCCCAAGTGTTTTGGGAAACTAGGTTGGGGGGGCATAATCTGCAGAACTGAAAACTTTGTAACACTGGCCTGAAGCTGTGAGGCTCAAGGCTGAGGTGCCTGTGAGCTCATTTCAGGAATCATCCTGACTATTCTGCTTCTAACCTGGATTATAACCTTTTGACTTCCCTAACATGGTTCTGTGTGGTCTGTAAGCTATTGCATCAGATTTTGGACCCAGCAAAGCAGTAAGATTGATGTTGAGATGAGTAGAATGAGGTATGGGAATGTGGGGGCATGCTTGACCTCATGGGAATTGATTTTGTGTTAGTGATATTGACAGGGACAGTTCCCTTTGTGAAGTTGGTAAAGGTCAGACATGACCATCTCCACGTGGTTCTTGCTCTTTTTACATACCATTTATGTCAAATCCATTGTTAAAAATAAGCTTTATATGTTGTGGGTTTTTTAGATTTTAATGAAAGTTTATAAAGAACTTGGATTTCCATTCATTCATTGTTGCACATTTTCCTTCCTGCCCCCCATTCACTTTTTTCATTGGAAAGAAAGTTCTTTCATTGTTATACAGTCGTCGTCCCTCCCACCCCAGACTACTTTACTATACAACTCTTATTTTGGACTCTTATTTGAGTGGGCAGTGGTCATTGAAAAGGACAAATTTATCCTTTTTGCTTTAGGAGCTGAGTATTATGATAAGACCAGCCAAAGGGAGAAAGAAGATGATAAAGTCATTCCTGGTGAAAGTCATACCTACATCTGGCAGGTCCTGAGAGAGAATGGTCCAATGGCCTCTGACCCACCATGTCTGACTTATGCCTATTTTTCTCACGTGGATCTAGTTAAAGACCTGAATTCAGGGCTCATTGGAGCCCTGCTGGTATGTAAAGAAGGTAAGTGACAAGATTAAGATTAAATAAGCAAAGTACAAACATCTGGGTTTATTTATAAAGTATAACACTTGTATTTTTTTTTCTTCATCTTACTGTAGGGGTGAAAACAGTAACCACTGCAGTTGCAAAAAGCCAAGGAAAGGCGTTTATTTTGGCATACTGAGTAAAACAAAAAAGACATAAAGAAAGGGAACTTGGGACTGCCAGCAGAACAACTCTTAAGATGCAATGGCTGCATTTTCTTTGGAATCTGTACAAGTTTAGATAAGAGTTCACCTTCCATTAACATACTAAAGAAGAAAGATGCCCACACATTTGACTCACAGGTTTTCCTTGGTATGCTTTTCAAGACATGGGATATTCACAAGCACAGTTGTTAGGTGTTGAATCATCTGCAACCACAGCAACCCTATGAATAGCAAGTCTATGCCCTGCCCTGTCCTGCACCATCCTCACCATCTCTATCATGCTCGAGCCCCTTGTTGCAATCACTGTGTCAGTCCGTCTTGTTGAGGATCTTCCTCTCTCTCTCTGATCTTCCACCTTTCCAAGCAGGATGTCCTTTTCCTAAACTGGCCCTTTCTGACAACATGCCCAAAGTAAATGAGACAAAGTTTCATCATCTTTACCTCTAGGGAGTACCCTGGTTGCACTTTCTCCAAGACAGATTTGTTTCTTCTTTTGATATGAATCAGGTGCACCTTGGTCTTTAAATTGACACTGTGGCTCTTTAAAACCTTTAAGATGTCTTTTTTTTAAATAAAATTTTTATTTTTTTACTGACTTAATTAAAAAGTTCATATACACTGTCTTTTCACACCGAATCTTTCCCATTTTCTTTACCCACCCCTGCCTCCACCCATCAAATTGTGTGAACCTATGGTTAACTACCCCCTCCTGATATCCTCATCCTTCTGCTCCCCACTATTGCCCTTGGATAGTCATATACATTCTACAATAATGGTCTTATACAGTATTTGTCCTTATGGGACTGAGTTAGTTCACTTAGCATAATGCTTTCCAGTCCCTTCCAAATGAGGTAATAATTTACAAAATCATTGTTCCTGCTTGCTACATGTTGTTGTTGTTATGTGCTGTCGAGTCGTTTGCGACTCATAGTGACCCTATGTACAACAGCCCTAAACCCTGCTCTATCCTGTGCCAAACGCACTGCCTCTGACACACCCATCCCGATTACCCCAGTCACTGAATCAATCCACCTCATAGAGGGTCTTCCTCTCCTGTGCCGTCCCTCCACCTTCCCAAGCATGATGTCCCTCTCCAAGGACAGGTCCCAAAAAAAAAAAAAAAGACAGGTCCCTCCTTACAACATGTCCAAAGTATGTCAGACGAAGGCCCAGAATCTTTGCCTCCAAGGAGCAGCCTGGTCTCACCCTCTCCAGGATGAATCTGTTTTCTTGGCAGTCCATGGTACATTCAATACTCTTCTCCAGCACCCCAGCTCAAAGGCATCAATTCTCCTTCTATCCTCTCTAGTCATTGTCCAACTCTCCAATGCATAACAAGTGATTGCGAAGACCATAGCCTGTATCAGATGCACCTTAGTCTCCAGAGTACACCATTGCTCTTAAGTACTTTGGAGAGGTCCCTAACAGCAGACTTTCCCATTGTAATATGTTTTTTATTTCCTGGCTGCTGGTGCCAAGAGTGTTAACTGTTGAGCCAAGCAAACTGAAGCTTACCACGGCGAGTCAATATTGTATTGAAAGTATTTGCTAGGGTAATATAACAAGAGAAGTAAATAAAATGTATCCAGATCAGCAAAGATATGGTTGAACTATCACTATATGTAGATGATATGATAGTATACACAGAAAACCCCAAGGACTCAAGAAAAAAGCTGTTAGAGCTAGTAAACTAATTTAGTAGAGTGGCAGGATACAAGATCAATATCCAAAAATCAGTGGGATTCCTTTGCAGTAACAAAACTCAGAGAAGGAAACCAAGAAATCAATACCATTTACAATAACCAACCACAAACTAAGATAGTTGGGAGTGAACCTAACTAGAAACATAAAATACCTATACAAAGAAAACTACAGCACGTTTTTGGCAAGACACAGTAAAAGACCTGAAGAAATGAGAAAATGTGCCCTGATCATGGATAGGAAGACTCAATATTGTGAAAATGGCAATCCTACCAAATGCAACCTACATGTTCTGCAAAATCCCAATACAGATACCAAATTCATTTCTCAAGGAGATCAAAAGGAAAATTGTTAAGTTAATTTGGAGAGGAAAGAGACCCTGAATAAGCAAAACACTTCTGAAAAACAAAAATAAAGTGGGAGGTATAGCACTCCCTGACCTCAAAACCTACTACAGAGCAGCAGTAACCAAAACAGCATGGTACTGGTACAATGACAGGCACATAGACCAATGAAACAGAAATGAGAACACAGAAATAAACCCATCTATCTATCTATAGTCATCTTATATTTGAGAAGGAAATAAAACCTATCAAATGGAGAAATGACTACCTCTTCAACAAATGGTGCTGACAAAACTAGACTGCTACCATTCGAAAGCTGAAACAGGATTCACATCTCACACCATATACCAAAATCAACTCAAGGTGGATCAGAGACCTGGAATAAAGCCCCGAACCACAAAGTTCATAAGAGACAAACTGGGATCAAGCTTAGAAGGCCTAGTCTATGGCATAAAGGGACAGCCAAATACAGGCAGAAATGCACAATCTAAAGAGGATAAAACTGATGAATGAGACCTTCTAAAGATTAAATCTCTGTGCTCATCAGAAACTTTTTTCAACAGGGTGAAAAGAAAACCTACTGACTGGGAACACACATTTGAAAATACCATCTCAGACAAGGGTCTCATAATGAAAGTTTATAGAATACTCCTGGGCCTCCACAAGACAAAGACTGATAACATAATTACAAAAGGCAAAAGACATGGAAAGAATTATCACGGAGGAAGGTATTCAAATGACCAACAAACATATGAAGAAATGCCCCAAATCATTGGCAATAAAAGAGATGAAAATCAAAACCACAATGAGATACCATTTCACTTCAGTAGCAGTTGCAAGATTTAACAAGACAGCATGTAATAAATGTTGGAGAGGATGTGGTGAGAAAGGAATTCTTATACATTATTGGTGGGATTGTAAAATGGTACAACCACTTTGGAAGGCAATTAGGCGCTTCCTCAAAAAGCTGAACATAGAAATTTCATATGACCCAGCTATGCTACTACTTGGAATATACCCTGAAAAAATGAGAACTGAGGTACAAACAGAGACTTGCACATCATGTTCATAGGAACATCATTCACCATCACAAGAACATTGAAACAGCCCAAATGTCCAACCACAAATGAATGAGAAGTTGTGATACATTCATACAACGGAATACTATGCAGCATGCAGGAGAAATGATTTTATAATTTGCTACCTAACATGGGAGGGACTGTAGAGCATTATGCTGAGTTAACTAATTCAGTACCAAAAGGACAAATACTACATAAAACCATTATTGTAGAATGAGTATAAGGATCCAAGGGGAGGCATGGTGGAAGCAGAGGCGTGAGGATGGGCTGGAGGGTGGGGCGGTAATCACAGTGTTGCACAATTTAATGGGTGAGGAGATGTGAAGAAAATGGGAAGGATCTTTTGTGAAAAACAATGTGTTCAAACTTTGTAAATAAATCTATTTTAAACTAAAAAAAATAGGCAAAAGAAAAAGAGTGATAATCCAATTACCAAATGGACAAGAGACTTAGAAAGATTTTTCGCAGATGAAGACATTCAAATGGCCAACAGACACATGAAGAAATGCTCAAAATCACTGGCAGTAAGATAGATGAAAATGAAGACCTCAGTGAGATACCATCTCACCCCAGTAGCAGTGGCAAAGCTTAGCAGGGCAGCAAGTAATAAATGTTGGGGAGGATGTGACTTCCCCCCCACACTAGCTTTTTTACAAAATTCTAATACAAATTCAAACAAATTCTTTCCATTTCCCTCACCCCCCATCCATCAAATTGTACAACCCAATGATTAATCCCCTCTTCCCCCTGTATATCCACATCCCTCTGCTACCAGCCTTGCCCACCCCTCCTGGATCCTTATACTCATTCTACAACAATGGTCTTATACAATATTTATCCCCATGGTACTGAGTTAGTTCACTCAGCATAATGCTCTCCAATCCTCTCCCCCAAGCCAGGTAATAGTTTACAAAATTATTGCTCTAAAAATTATGAGATGGCATAGGACAGAACACGTTTCCAATCTGTTGTTCATAGGGTCACTCTGAGTCTCAACTTGACAGCACCCAACAACAGCAAACTAACCTTAGTAGAATAGCCTAGCCAGAGATCTTAGAACTATCTTTCTCATGGTTGTCGTTATTGTTGATTGCCTTTGAGTCAGGCATGACTCATAAAGACCCTGTGAACAAAAGGTTTGAAGCCCCTATACAACTATTAACATTTATCAAAGTTTCTGGAGGCATGTTATTTAGGAAGTGGATTTACTCATGAACATGGGGGAAAAATCCTAAAAAAAATTAACAAATAAAGATCAGGAATATATTAAAAAAAGGAATGTACCTTGAACAACTTAGGCTTATTGTTGAAATATATATCTTGTATAACATTACTAAGACAACCATAGTCATTTTCACTTTAAAAATGTTTAAATAAAAATGTAACTACCGGGAGGCAGAGAGGTGAGAAGGAAGATGAGGATGAGGAGGTGAAAAAGCAGAAGGAGAAGCAGAGGAGGAGGGACCGAATGCGAGACCGGGCTGCTGACAGGATCCAGTTTGCCTGTTCTGTGTACAAGTTCTGCAGCTTCGACGACGAGGAGATCCAGAAGCACCTACAGAGCAAATTTCACAAGGAGACCTTATGCTTCTTCAGCACCAAGCTGCCTGACAAGACGGTTGAGTTCCTCCAGGAGTACATCGTGAACAGGAACAAGAAGATAGAGCGGCGTCAGGAGATGATGGAGAAGGAAAGTGCGAAACCCAAACCGGATCCTTTCAAAGGGATCGGCCAGGAGCATTTCTTTAAGCGGATTGAGGCTGCCCACTGCCTGGCCTGTGACATGCTCATCCCTGCGCAGCACCAACTCTTGCAACGGCACCTCCACTCCCCAGATCACAACCACAATCGTCAGTTGGCTGCTGAACAGTTCAAGAAGACCAGTCTCCACGTGGCCAAGAGTGTTCTGAACAACCGCCACATAGTGAAGATGCTGGAAAAATACCTCAAGGTTGAAGACCCTTTTACCAACGAAGCTATTGACCCAGAAGCCGAAGGGGAGGACAATTTAGGAGGTGAAGATAAAGAGTCCCCTGACAAGGTGGCCGCAGAAGTCCTAGCTGAGGTGATCACAGCAGCAGTAAAGGCTGTGGATGGGAATGGAGTCCCAGCTCCAGAGAGCAGTGAGGTGCTGACCACAGAGGAAGGCCTCCCAAACACAGCGGAGGTCGGTGAAAACCCCTCTGAGCAGCCACCAGCCAGTGGGACATCCAATGAAATAGAGAAGGGGAGCCCTGATGCAGAAGCTAGGAATGACCCTGCGGAGGCTGGAAGCAGGTTTTCAGAAGCCACAGATGAAGCTGCCACGGCCCCAATAGTGGGAGCATTTGCAGCCGAGGGAGAGAGCACTAGAGCAGGCCTCATTCCAGGGCTCGACATCGCAGACGGAGAAATGGAAGCACTTGAGGCAGAGTCCAAAGATGCTCTTCCCACATAATGACCCTCGTTCCGCCCCCATCCCAAGAGACACTCACACATGGTCCCTTTTCTTGTATGCCATCCTGTAGGGCATGAGTGACTGTGAACTGACTTTGGTCGCCCCACTCTTTCTTTTCAGAATGTGCACCTTTTAGGCTGACCCAGGCAGTTCTGGGAAGGGGCACTGCCAGGGTCCCGCATGCCCACAGGGAGCTTGGCAGTGCCCACAGCTGCCTGAGAGCAATAATCTTGGTGGTCTTTGGGTTAGGAAATCCAGGCACTGGCTGAGTGTCCCCTTTTTATTCCCTCCACAGTTTTTATCTGGGAGCATCCCCACACTGGGAATTTATCTTGCTTTACAGAGGATTCCCCACCCCAACTTTCATTTTAGAAGTATACATTAACTTGGATTTTAACCTCTCCTGTGTTGCACCATCTGGAGCAGGGTCTCATTTCCCGGGACACTGTTCCATCAGTAAGCCTCGGCCTCAGTGGGCCAGGCCACCTTTTCCACCTGCCCCAGGGAAGGCATCACCCAGGACCACCCAGCTCTCCTTGGTGTGCTGAGTAGCAGCCTGGGATAAATACTGTCACCATTTTTATCTTATGCACAGCTGTGTTCTTGGGGAATTTGGGCTTCGTTTTTACTTTCTTTTAATACATTAATTCCACTTAAAAGTATGTAAAAAGGAAGCTTAGTCTACCACACATGAAAAACCAATATAAACCCTAGACAGACATAACATGTAAACCATGAATGTGCAGAAGTTAAATCGCAGTCTGTTAGATAAACACTGTTCCTTGGAGGATTCGGAGCTTGGAGAGAGGAGCTGGGGGATGTGAAAGACCCTGCACTGTGCTGGCCTTTCTAAGAACCAGAAATGAGGTGAGATGCATCCTGTGTGCATTTCATTGCAGAGTTTCACCTACTGTCCACTCTGTGGTTTGGGATGTGTTGGCCAATGGAAAAGAGCTATTTGTTGAGCATCTATTGTGTCCTAGGTGCTAATTCACGATGTAAATGTCCAACACCCAGGCCCTGAACTCAGGGAGCCTCCTCAGAGACAAAAGGTGAATATATATATATATATAATCTTAGAAAGACAATCTTAGCTAGAACAGTGGAAATAAAACTGCTCAGTGATAAATGGATGCCTCTGAAAAAAAATGTAAATACAAAAAAATACCTCAAGAAAATTATAACTGAGACAAATGGAAATTTGTAGACCAATGTTCATAGCATAATTCATCATCGCAAGAACATGGAAACAGCACAAATGCTCAATCATCAACCAAATGGATTGAGAAATTGTGGTACAATCACATGATGGAATACTATGGAGCACTCAGGAGCAATGATTAAAAAAATACTACATAACTTTGGAAATACTGGAAAGCATTATGCCGAGTGAATTTAGTCTCACAAGGACAAATACTGCATATGAGCACCATTGTAAAAATAGAAGGGTAACTAGTAAAACGTATATGGGAAAGGGTGGGAGCGCAGGGATGAGTATGGGTAGGAGAAAAATTACAGCATCACCAATTTGGTGGATAGTTGTTGTTGTTAGGTGCCATCGAGTTGAGGACAACTCAATGACCCTGTGAACAAAAGATCTGAACCCTGTTCTGTCCTGTGCCATCCTCACACTTCCTGATACACTAGAGCCCATTGTAGGAGTCACTGTGTTAATCCCCCCTAGTAGAGGTCTTCCTCTCCTTCATTTACCCTCCACCCTTCTTTTTTAAAATTTTATTTTATTAATTTTAATGGACATTAACAGGTTTTGGATTTTCATTCATTCATTGTTGCACTTTTCTCCCTGTCCACCATCCCCCCCAGTTCGCTCTTCTCTTTGAAAAATTCCTTCATTGGTATACAATCCCCCACCCTGAGTACACTCCACTATGCAAAATATAGGAACCCTTATACATTGTTGGTGGGATTATAAAATGGTACAACCACTCTGGAAGGCAGTTTGGTGCTTCCTAAAAATGCTGAACATAGAAATTCCATATGAGCCAGCTGTCCCACTATTTGGAATATACTCTTAGAGAATGAGAACTGAGGCACAAATGGAGACTTGTACACAAATGTTCATGTCAGTATTATTCACCATAACAAGAACATGGAAACAGCCCAAATGTCCAACCACAATGGATTGAGAAATTATGGTACATTCACACAATGGAATAGTACACAGCACACAGGAGAAATGGTTTTGTAAATAGCTACCCAACTTGAGAGGGACTGGAGAGCATTATGCTAAGTGAACTAACTGTCTTATAAAAACAAATACTGCCTAAGACCATTATTGTAGAACAAGTATGAGGATACAAGGAGGGGAGAGGAGAACAGAGGGGTGAGGATGGGCCAGGGGGTATGCTTAATCATAGGGTTGCACCATTTGATGAGTGGAGGGAGGGGTGCATAAAGAAAAGGGGAAAGATCTGGTGTGAAAAACAACATATATGAACTTTGTAAGTAAACCAGTATAAAACAACAACAACAAAAAGAAAATTAATTCCTTTTTATTTTATTTTGGTTTGCATAAGGAG
This sequence comes from Elephantulus edwardii, assembly GCF_000299155.1. NCBI lineage: Eukaryota > Metazoa > Chordata > Mammalia > Macroscelidea > Macroscelididae > Elephantulus > Elephantulus edwardii. The sequence goes on along the minus strand of NW_006400019.1, from coordinate 2,764,262 downwards.
GTTGTATACATTGTGCTTCATTTATATACATTTTGTTTCATGCATTCCGCCACACTGTTTCATATTTTCATTCCTATACATTGTGTTTTTAAAATTTTTATTTTATATTGGTTTGCATCAACAACAATAATGGTTGTATACATTGTGTTTCTTTCACATCATCCTTCTCTCACAATGTGTTTTACACAATCATTCCCATTCATTGTATTTTATAAAATTAATCACCATTCAACTATTCCATAATTACCCTGTCTTTCTAGATCCCTACCGGATCTTTCCCATTCCTTTACTCCTCTCTACCCATCAAATTGTGTGACCTTAAGATTTCTCCACCTGCCCAGCCTCACCCCTCTGTAATGGGGTCCTGCCTCATTAAATCAAACAGTTCTGCCGAGACGAGATGAGGATTAAATGAAAACACAGAGAGGCTATCGCTGCTGATGGCGAATAGCAAAATTTTATTTTTTAAAGAAAGTTTATATAGGCTTTTAGTAGTACCTCTGCTATAACAATCACATTATCTCAGATGTTGATTATCTGGACAATCATTAACTTTTACAAATCTCAGCACAATACAATGCGGTTTTCCAGAATACCTTATTGTGTGCCTTAAGGAACAAATAGTTTCGGTTGATAAGGACACTATATTCTTTAAGGTTTAAGACATTTCGTCATTCTTTTTATTTTTTTTACCAAATTTTTTTTTTAATTTTCATTTTTATTTTTTAACATCCTACTTCCTTGAGTTGTTTACTGCCAAGCAGATACTCTAGCCAAGACAGAGTTAGTCTTGCTGGTCCTATGGTACAGGGCTAATCTTGCTTTACAAGTTAGCCAGGCCCTAACACCTCTGCTTTCACTTCTTCCCTCCTTGGATCCTCATATACATTTTACTAGTTATCCTTCTATTTTTACAATAATGGTCTTACACAGTATTTGTCCTTATGGGACTGGGTTAGTTCACTCAGCATAATGCCCTTCAGTCTCTCCCAAGTTATGTAGTAATTTTCAAAATCCTTGTTCCTGGGTGCTACATAGTATTCTATCATGTGAATGTAACACAATTTCTCAATCCATTTGATTGTGGTTGGACGTTTGGACTGTTTTCATATTCTTGCAATGGTGAATAATGCCACTGTGAACATTGGTATACAAGTCTCCATTTGTGTCTCAATTTTAATTCCTTGGGGTATATTTCAAGCAGTGAACTAGTTGGGTCATATGGAATGTTGTGTTCAACTTTCTGAGGAAATGCCAAACTGACTTCCAGAGTGGTTGCACTATTTTAAAATCCCACCAACACTGTACAAGTATTCCAATATCTCTACATTTTCTCCAACATTTATTGCTTGCTGTCCTATTAAATGTTGCCACTGCTACCAGGGTGAGATTGTGGTTTTGATTTGCATCTCTCTTATTGCCAGTGATTTGGAGCATTTCTTCATGTGTCTATTGGCCTTCCACATACCTTCCTCTGTGAAAGGTTTTTGCACGTCTTTTGTCCATTTTGTAGTTGAATTATCAGTGTTTTTCTTGTGGAAGCTCTGAAATATTCTGTAAACTTTTGATATGAGACCTTATCTCAGATGGTATTGCCAAATATCTTTTCCCAGTCAGTAGGTTTTCTTTTCACCCTGTTGGGAAAAGTTTTTGAGGTGCACAGGGATTTAATCTTCAGTAGGTCCCATTCATCAATTTTATTCTGTTGTGGTTGCCAGACAGTTTTAAAAGCACTGCTATAGGAAGCCCTGCCTCCGTTGACACCAAAGAAAGTTTAATTGGTCTCAAGTCAGTGATGAAGTAATGTCTCCATCTAGTGGCAATTTCCTGTAGTCCGCACCCCCACCCTGGACAACAATGAATTAATTTTGGGGGGGGTGGGGGATGTGAACTGGGGAAGTGGGAAAGAGAGGGAGGTAAAATGTGCATCAATGAGTCAATGAAAATCTAACTTCTACGATTCAGAAGGAACCTATTAACACCAGAGTGAAAAACTCCCCTATCCTGCTCCATCGTCACAATCTTTTCCACACTCAAGGTCATTGTTGCATCCATTGAGTCAATCTACCTTACTGAAGTTCTTTCTCTCTTTTGCCTTTCCCAGCATGATTTTTTTGCCCAGGACCAACAACATACCTAAAGTAAGTGAGACAAAGTTTCAAAATCCTTGCCTTTAAGGAACAATTCCTCCAAGACAGACTTGTTTGTTCTTTTGGCAGTCCATGGGATATTCGGTTCTCTTTAGCACTTTTAAAAGATATTCAGTACCACGATTTAAGTTCTCTTTAGCACTTTTAAAAGGTCCTTGACAGCAGATTTCCCCAATTCCACGGGTCTTTTGATCCACTACCAAGGATGTTGATTGTGGATCCAAGTAAGATGAAATTGTTGACAGTTTCAATCTTTACTTCATCTATCATCATGTTGCCTATTGGTCCAGTAGTGAGGATTTTTGTTTTCTTAATGTTGAGATGTTATCTGTTTTGAAGACTTTCTTTGATTTTCTGCTGAAAGCAATTCAAATCCTCCTCACTTTCAGGAAGCAAAGTTGTGCCATCTGCATAACATAGGTTGCTGACGAATTTTCCGCCAATGCTGATACCAAATTCTTGTTCATGTAGTCCAGTTTCTCAAATGAATTGTGCAGCATACAGATTGAATAGGTCTGGAGAAAGAATAAAATCCTGATGCACACCTTTCTTGATTTTAAACCATTCAGTGTTCCCTTGTTCAGTTCAGTTCAGACAACTGCTTCTTGGTCTAGGTATAGATTTTGTATGAGCACAATTAAATGTTCTGGGACTCCCATTCTTCTCAGTGTTACCATAGTTTGTTATGATCCATGTAGTCAGATGCCTTTGTATAATCTAATAAAGCACAAATAGACGTTTCTCTGGCATTCTTTGCTTTCAGTCACGATGCATCTGACATCAGCAATGATATCCCTGGTGCCATGGCCCAGCTTGAATTTCTGGCAGTTGCCTGTCAATGTACTTTTCCAACCTTTTAAAAATAATCTTCAGCAATATTTTGTTTGCATTTTATATTAATGGCATTGTTTGATAATTCCAACAATCTGTTGGATCATCTTTTTTTAAATGAGCACAAATATGGATATTTTCCAATTTGTTGGCCAAGTACTTGTCTTCCCTATTTCTTGGCATAGCTTGGTGAGTATGTCCAAGGCTGTATCTATTTCTTGTTATCTCAGTTGGTTCTCTGTGTTGAAGAACAAGTTTCAGAGTCTATTCTGACATCCATCTTGAACTTTTCTTTCTTTCTTTTTCCTTTTCTTTCTTTTTAATGACCTTTGCTTCCTTCAGGGATGAAGTCTGATGTCATCTCACAGTTGAACTGATCTTTGGTCATTAAATCTGTTCTTGAGATAGTTTGGAAATTCAGGTGGCAGAAACTCAAGGTTGTATTTTGGTTCTCGTGGACTTGTTTTCATTTCCTTCAACCTCAGTTTCACCTTGCACATCAGTAATTGATGGCCTGTTCCATAGTCAGGCACTTTTCTTGTTTTGACTGTTGACATTGTGCTTCTCCAACTTCTCTTTCAAAAGATGTAGTCAATCTGATTCCTATGGACTCTATCAAGTGAGGAGGGCTTTGTGTATCGGCGTCACTGTTGTTGTTATGTGCCGTCCAACTCATAGCGACCCTATGTACAACAGCCTGAGATCCTGCGATGTCCAATCGCACTGCCTCTGACACACCCATCCTGATTACCCCAGTCACTGAATCAATCCACCTCATAGAGAATCTTCCCCTCTTGCACCATCCCTCTACCCTCCCAAGCATGATGTCCCTCTCCAAGGACCTGTCCCTCCTTACAACATGTCCAAAACATGTCAGACAAAGCCCCAGAATCCTTGCCTCCAAGAAGTAGCCTGGTTTCACCCTCTCCAGGATGAATCTGTTTGTTTTCTTGGCAGTCCAGGGTGCATTTGATACTCTTCTCCAGCACCACAGCTCAAAGGTGTCAATTCTCCTTCTGTCCTCCCTAGTCATTGTCCAACTCTCCAATGCATAACAAGTGATTGCAGAGACCATAGCCTGTATCAGACGCACCTCCATCTCCAGAGTGACACCATTGCTCTTCAGTACTTTGGAGAGGTCCCTAACAGCAGACTTTCCCATCGTAATACTTTTTTTTTAATTTCCTGGCTACTGGTGCCAAGAGTGTTGACCGTGGAGCCAAGCTGACTAAAGTTGTTAACAATCTCAATCTCTCTCTCTCTTTTAATTAATTTTAGTGAACATTTACAGAGATAACAATCTCAATCTCTTCACCATCCATCCTGATGCAGCCAGTTGGTCCAGTGGTGAGAATCTTTGTCTTCTTGACATTGAGCCTCAATCCATACTAAAGGCTGCAGTCCTTGACCCTCTACAGCAAGTGTTTCGGGTCCTCCTCAGTTTCAACAAGCAGGGCTGTGTCATCTGCATAATGTAGATTGTTGATAGATCTTCCACCAATCCTGATGCCACACTTCTCCTCATAGAGCCCAGACTCTCGCATAATATGCTCTGCATACAGGTTGAAAAGGTATGGAGATAGGACACAGCCCTGGCGTACACCTTTCCCAGTTTTGAACCATGCAGTGTTTGCCTTCTCTGTTCTGACGACTGCATCTTGCTCCAAGTATAGGTTTCGCATTAGCATGATCAAGTGTTCTAGGATTCCCATTCTTCTCAGAGTCAGCCACAGTTTGTTATGATCCACACAGTCAAACGCCTTTACATAATCAATGAAACACAGATAAACATTCCTCTGGTATTCCCTGCTTTCAGCTAAGATCCATCTAACATCAGCTACAATATCCCTAATACCACGACACCTTCTAAACCCAGCCTGGACTTCTGGCAGTCCTCTGCTGATGTGCTGTTTCGCAAAATCATATCATGCCATTCTGTTCTTTATCGCCACAGCTGATGCCTTCAACGACTACCGCAAAATTGCCTGTGCATCTGTGGACTGTGTCAAAGGTAGGAGCCAGGATCTATGTCAGCAGGAGGCCATCAAAGCCTACCCCACTTTCCACTACTACCATTATGGGAAGTTTATAGAAAAGTATGGCAGCAAGCGGACAGAATTGGGATTTACCAATTTTACTCGAATCCTCTAAGAGGGAGAGGCTGGGGAAGAAGAAAGACGAGTTGTAATTTCTGCCTCAGAGAGAGCTTTTCCATTACACTGTGAATGATACTTACTTTGTTGTTCTTCCTGAATTACACGTTGTGGAGACAACATTTTTTTATAGCCACATATGGCCATTTTGTACAATTTTGAAATAAAATTAAATCAGCTGTTAAACAAAAGAACCAAAATCATATCATGTAATTTCTGGCCTCATTTTTGTCATCGTGACCATAATTTCCAGCTATTAGTCTTCTTTGTTTCCACCTTTGGCATTCCACACTCAGTCATTGCCATGCAGTTGGAACCAACTCCTAGCTGACTCTCCAGAATGTTTTCAGAGGCTGTAAATAACATAGATCTTTGAAATAGATGTCAGAAGAGACTCTAAAAATTGCACTACAGTGTTAAGAAACCAAAACTAAGGGGAAAAAGATGCCAAATTAAAAGAGTTGAACAGAAGGTTTCAAAGGGCATCTCAATAAGATAGCACCAAGTATTATAATGAAATGTGCAGAGAGCTGGAATTAGGAATAAAAAGGGAAGAGCTTGCTCTTCATTTCTTAAGCTGAAAGAACTGGAAAACAAATTGGAGCCTGAAGTCACAATATTTAAAGATGCTATGATCAATTTATTGAATGACCCATAAAGCATCAAAAGATGTAAGGAATACACAGAGTCGCTGTACCAGAAAGAACTGATTGACACTGAAGAATTTCAGAAAATACCACATGAGCAAGAGCCAATGGCAATGAAGGAGGAATTTGAAGCTGCATTGAAGCATTGGCAAAAAATAAGGCCCCAGGAATCAATGGGATGTCAATTGACTTTTCGCAGTTAACAGATGCAGCCCTAGATGCGCTCATCAGTCTGTGCCAGGAAACTTGGAGGACAGTTGTCTAACCAACAGATTGGAAGAGGTCCATATGTGTTCTCATTCCCAAGAAAGGTGATCCAGATGAGTTGAAACTTTTGAACAATATCATTAATATCACATGCAAGCAAAATACTACTGAGGATCATTAAAAAAAGGCTAGAGCAGTACATATATAGGGAACCACCAGCAGTTCAAGTAGAATTTAGAAGACACCATGGCACCAGGGAGATCATTGCTGATGTCAGATGGATCCTGGCTGAAAGTAGAGAATAGCAGAAGGTCTATTTGTGTTTTATTGACTATGCAAAGGCATTTGCCTGAGTGGATCATAACAAGTTATAGCTGATATTGAGAAGAATGGAAGTCCCAGAGCACTTAATTGAACTCACGTGAAACAATATACCTAGATTGGGAGGCTGTTGGGCAGGGAAACACTACATGGCTTCAAATTAAAAAGGATGTTCATCAGGGTTATATTCTCTCTCCACACCTATTCAATCTGTATGCTGACCAAATTATTTGTTAAGCTGGACTTTATGAAGAGGAGTGTGGCATCATCAGACGGAGACTCATCAGTAACCTGCATTGTTATGCAGATGACACGACCTTGCTTACTGAAAGTGAGGAGAGCTTGCAGCACTTGTTGCGGAAGATCAAAGAATACAGCCTTTAATATGGATTGTATCTGAAAACAAAGATTTCAGGAGACTTATTGCACTGTGAAATTCTGCAGTTAGAAACTTCTCCAAATTACTGAGGAGTAATCATGTCATTTTGAGGAGTAAGGTGCATCTGATTCAGGCCATGATCTTTCCAGTCACTTGTTGTGCATCTGGGAGCTGGGCAGTGAATAAGTATGACAGAAGAAGAATTGCACCACAACAAGATAAAGGTAAATAATCCAATAGAAAAATGGGCACAGGATATGAACAGACACTTCACCGAAGAAGACATTCAGATGACTAACAAGCACATGAAGAAATGTTCAAAATCCCTAGCTCTAAGATGCAAATCAAAGCCACTATGAGATATCATCTCACCCCAGTCAGAATAGCAAAATTTAACAGAACAGCAAGCAACAGATGCTGGCAAGGTTGTGGAGAAACTGGAACCCTTATTCACTGTTGGTGGGAGTGTAAAATGCTGCAACCACTATGGAAGGCAATATGGTGCTTTCTCAAAAAGTTGCAAATAGAGATACCATTCGACCCAGCAATTCCACTACTGAGAATATACCCCAAAGAGACCATAACATCCAAGCAGATATATGCACACCCATGTTTATTGCGTCTTTGTTCACAATAGCAAGGAGTTGAAAACTACCTAAGTGCCCATCAACAAATGAATGGATAGAGAAGCTGTGGTATATTCACACAATAGAATACTACACTGCATTGAAAAACAAGGAACTCATGCAATATTATTCAAAATGGGTGACCCTGGAGGACATTATGCTGAGTGAAGTATCTCAGTCACAAAAGGACAAAAACTGCATGATGCCACTGTTGTAAATCAGGACTGGCCTTGGGGTTGGGAGGAGACTGAGAAGGATGGGTTCAATAATGTATACTGCACTGAAACAGACGAGGGAGAAAACTGTTTAAGAGGGAAAATTATTAGGGATTTTTGTCATAACAGGAGTCCAGAGTGAAGGCTACGTGGTGGAGTGGACCTGGGGGAGGGATTGTAAAACAATGAAAGAATTTTTCTTTTGCTTTTCCAAGAGGGGAGTGTACTAGGGGGGAGGGTTGGGAGGGGAGAATAGTGCAACAATGAATGAATGGGGGGGGTGGAAGAAGAAGAATTGATGCCTTTGAACTGTGGTGCTGGAGTAGAGCACTGAACATCCCACGGCCTACCAAAAGAACAAATATGTCTTGGAGAAAGGGCAGCCAGAGTGCTTTTTGGAGGCAAGGATAATGAAGATTCATCTCACATACTTTGAGCATATTGCTAGGAGAGGCTGTTCCTTAAAGAGGAACATGTTGGGAAGGGTGGATAGTCGGTGAAAGAGAGGAAGGCCCTTAACCAGGTGGACTGCCACAGTGGGCTCTATTGTGTCAGGAAGTGTGAAGATGACACAGGACAGGGTTCAGATCTGTTGTTCATAGCATCGCTATGGGTTGTACTTGACTCAACGGCACCTAACAACCTAACAGAATAGGACAGGAAGAGAATACCCATCTCTCTGCCTTGGAGCTGCTGGTGGATTCAACTACCTGCCTTTGGGTTGGCAGTCCAACTTCCTACAAACTAGACCTCCAGAACTCCCTATTGGCATTGCACTCACCAATTTATATTAGTGCATCTTGCTTACATGTTCAATTAATTTAAGACTGCAAAAGTTGGTAGAAATCCTGAATTCCTTTGTCTTTAGTTTTCATGGTTAGTGCATCCATTTGAATAGTATGGGTATGGCTACTATCTTCTCACTCACAGTTTCTACTTCAGGGCAGATCCTGATGTGTTCTTTTTGATGATGAGCAACCCTATGCCTCTTCAGACATATAGATCGTATCTGATTCAAAATGGCCAATACCAGTCCATCTCTACTCACTGAGGTCTAGAATGCTGATATTTATGTGTTCGGTTTCACTTTTGACAACTTCTAATTTGCCTGGATTCATACTTCGTACATTCCATGTTCCAGTTACTAATGGATGTTTGTATCAATTAGTGTCCATCGTCTATTTTTTAATTTTCTGTTCTCTCTTTTTTTCCCCCCTTCACTGAAAACTGTTGTTGTATACTGTCAAGTCAGAACCAACTCATAGCTGATCTTCCAGTGGGTTTTCAGCGGCAATAAATCACACCAGAGGAAATTGCCTATCTTTCTCCCACAGAGCAGCTGGTGGATTCAAACCATATACCTTTAGAATTGCAGCAGAGTTTCTTGCCACTTGGCCACTGGTAACAGTACTAGACAGATTTGATTGGTATATAAATAATTTTAGCTTTTTGGACTGACGGACTTATCCAATATTTGCTCTTTTGTGACTGACAATGGAAACATCATTTGCTTCAGCTATTCCAAATGTTGCTGTTATTGTTAGGTGCTGTTGTGTCAAGTACAATCCATAGCGACTCTACAAACAACAGACCTGAACTCTGTCCTATCCTGTGCCATCATCATCTCTGACACACTTGAGCCCATTGCTTCAGTCACTGTGTCAATCCATCTCATTGGAGGGCTCCCTCTCTTTTGATAACCCACCACCTTTCCAAGCATGATGGCCCTTTCCAGGGAGTGGAGCTATTCTGCTACTAGGCATATATTCTAGATAAATGAGATCTGTGAAACAAATAGATATGCATACTCATGCTTGTTGCAGAATCGTTAACAATAGCAAGGAGATGGAAACCTAAGCAATGGATAGAGAAACTATGGTACATGCACATAGTAGGGTATTACACAATGTGAAAAAACAATGAATGCATATTGGATTTTTTAATAGAACGTAAATCCCTTTACTTCTTTTTCAGGGAGTCTGGCCAAAGACAGGACACAAACCTTGTATGAATTTGTGATACTTTTTGCTGTATTTGATGAAGGTTAGTGAGCTTCAATTTTCATTTTGGACTTTTGATAAAAATATATTAACAATCCAATAATTGATATTATGGGATATTATCATCCAGAAGAGGTGATTCTAGAAAGATTATAAGCTACAATTTATGGTACAATTTAATTTGAAGGGAAAAAAATGTAATCAAGGTTATACTTTATAAAAAATAAGGACAGGAGGATTGGGTAACAAGTTGGCCTCATCTCCCTCATTGAATTTATCAGTCAAGTATTCAGCTCTATTTTCTCAATGTTGTTATTATGTGCCATCAAGTCAGAACTGGGTTTTCAGAGGCTGTAAATCCCATGGGAAGAGATAACAGTTTTTCTCTAGTGGAGCAGCTGACAGATCCAAACTGCCTGCTTTTGGATTGGCAACACAATTCCTTACCTGCTAGACCACCGGAGCTCCCATTTTCTCAATAATTTAGCTTCTTTCTTACTTAGAATGCAGCCTTTGGGAAGTTACTTGACATAACTTCCTCAAATTAAAAACTGAGATAATGACAGTCCTTTTTAGTCGTGTTACTCTGAAGAAGAAATCAATACAAATGCTTGAGCAGTGGCGTTATTGTCCCCAACAGCAGCAGCAATACTGTGATCTTCTCTTCCTCTTCCTCTTCTACACTTGTCTTTTGAAGGGAGGAATCCATTATTTCTCCTGTATTTAGTGTTTCTGTTCCTTGACTGTATTATTATAGAAGCTAAAGGGAACATGTTATTGTCATGCTAATGTTGTTCTCTTTTCTCAGAAAGACTTTCTCCCTCTTCACTTTCTCTTTCTGCTTAAAGGGAACCTCAAGTCTGGGTGGTTGTTCTTTTGTGCCTCACAGGATTTCTTTGGTTGTAATCTTTAGGCTGTAATCTTTTGGGGCGCTCTGGTGGCTTAAAGGTAAGGAACTGAGCTTCCATCTCAGAATCATAGGCCCACCAGTTGCTCCTGTTCGATCACCTGCCTCTGAAAACCCACTGGAAGGTCACCTGACTTAATGGGACAACAGCATCTTTGTTTCCTTTTTGCCCTTGGGTTGTTATTTTCTTTCTGCCTCTCAATAACTTTGAGAAGTTATGTCTTCTCCGCCCACTTTACTGAAAACATTGTTAAGGTGTGAGTAATCCTCACCACAGGAAGGATTGTCTCCGCCAACCAGGAGACACTTACCTGCTTTTGTCTCCTCTGTTATCAGGAAAAAGCTGGCACGCAGAAGCAAATGGATCTTTGGCTCAAGATGCAGACTTTACATCTACTAGGCCCTGGCCTAAAATGTACACAGTTAATGGCTATGTAAATCGATCTCTGCCAGGTATGTATATACTTGCTCAAAAATCCTCAGGGTCCTCTGAAATCAACAATCTTCTGATATGCCAAAGCAACGGCCACTCAATTTAGGCCTCTCAAGAATCTTACAGTGGCTGATTCAGCCCTCAGTCACCTGAAAATGCACAGAGCTCACAGTTGTATTTCTCTTTCTTTTTGTGGAAAATTTGAGGTGAACAGGTATTTAAGGAAAATCTGACACATGAAAAGACAAATTAATAATCTTACAAAAGTTAATTCTTAGAACCAAAGAGAATTTCTAAAAACTCCAATTTGCTTTATCATTGATCTTCAAGAAGATACCTCTCACTAAGTCAATAAGATTATTTGAAAACGAACCAAATCACTTTGCACAGTGGCAATATTGTAGCCAGCGGGGTTTATCTGAGTAGTGATTATTACCACTTGAAAAAAAAGAACAATTAGAAGAAGAAATTGGGATTCTGGTTGCCAAAGTAAAGTTGTAGAAGGTAAGATCAAATAGCGAAAATCAGTAATAGCATTGTTGTTGAGTCAGAACTGACACACAGCTGGTCCTCCAGCTGGTTTTTAGAGGCAGGAAATCACAAGGGAGATAACCCATCTGTCTCCCACACTGAGCAGTTGATGGATTCAAATTGCATACCTTTGCTTTGGCAGTACAATTCCTTACCCCTAAGCCAAGATCATAAAATAAGAATCTTCCAGAAAGTAAAAGAAAAGAGAAGAAATATTGAGATAAGTTTTAAAACAAATCTTTAAAAAGAATAAAATAAATGACAGAAGAAAATGTAAAAAAAGCAAAGATGTTAAGTCTTCATATTGAAAGTGTCCAGCAGGCTGAATAAAAGAGATCTTCCACAGAAACTTGTCATTGTGAAATTTCAAGAGACAAAGAATAAAGACAAGTTATTTAAAGTTTCCTCCTGAAGAGACAGGTCTTATTACAAAGGAATGAGAACCAGACTGAAATACAATGGAGAATGCAGGCTACGGTGAGGATAAGTAGGTTCGTCAGTTGTTCATGGTTCTGGCAAAGATGAAGGACATTGCCGAAGCCGGCCTCAGGAAGACTGCTGCCTTGAATTGTTGTTGTTGTTGTTATGTGCCGTCGAGTCACCTGCAACTCATAGCAACCCTGTGTACAACAGCCCTAAGCTCCGCTCTGTCCTGTGCCAATCGCACTGTCTCTGACACTCCCATCCCAATTATCCCAGTCACTGAATCAAT
>NW_006400019.1:2742140-2749125 GCF_000299155.1 Elephantulus edwardii | reverse complement strand
AAATTACATAATTCTATGAGAACATGAAATAAAAGAGCCTCATAGTGACAACAGCAAAGTTCATCAGGGCAGTAAACAACAAATGCTTGTGAGTTTGTGGAGAGATTGGTATGCTTATTCACTACTGTTGGTGGTGCAAAATGGTACAACCACTATGGAAGGCAGTCTGGCACTTTCTCAAAATGTTGGAAATAGAAATACCATATTATATCAGCAATGCTACTACTGGGAATATCCCTTAAAGAAACCAGAACCACCACTCAAACAGATGTATGCACACCCATGTTTATTTCTGCATTATTCACAATAGCAAGGAGATGGAAGCAACCTAAGTGCCCACCAACAAATGAATGGATAGAAAAAGTATGGTACATTCATACAATGGAATATTATGCAGCAATGAAAAACAATGAAATAGTAAAACATTATACAATGTGGGGGAGCCTCAAGGGCATTATGCTGAGGGAAATATCTCGGTCACAAAAGGACAAATACTTCATAATACTGCTGTTATAAAATAGGACAGACATGGCGGGATTGAGGAAGGAATGGAGAAAAAGTGTATAGATAATGAAGATTGAATTAGAACAGATGAGGGGAAGAACTGTCTGAAAGGAATATATGATTAGACATTACATGTATGAGAATAATCTAGAACAAGGGCTGCATTATAGTGTGGGCTGTGAGAGGAAAGGGGGGAGGAAGTATGCAACAATGAATAAAAAAGACGTAAAAGAGCCTGTCCTAACCTGGATGATAGTGTTAGTAAACATAGTGAAAAATCTTAGGAACCCAAATTAAATGTTGCTGTGGCTAGTTAATAGTGATTGCTTGGTTTCAGATCTGAACAAATGAACCTCTCTCGGTATCCATTTCCTCTCCTGCAGGGAAATAATAATGATTTCTGTGTTCATAGAGTTTTTGTAATGAATGAATGAGCTAAAACTTGGAAAATATTTTTGAACAATTAATATTTTTGTTCAACTACCATCAAATTGGATTCATTGGGTTTCAGAGGCTGTAAATCACATTGGACAGAGAAGGTCCATCTTTCTCCCTCTGAGTTGCTTGTGGATTTGAACCACCAGAGACCTGCAGCTTTGGATTTTCAGTGCAACTCCCACTGGACTCTGCCACCAGAGCTCCTTCAGTAAATCTTAAGTATTAATTATATTGCCATAATTTGTGTTGATTTGGTTATGGGAGGTGAGAGTAGTGATAATTTTAAGTCTTGCTTTCATAATTAAAAGCAGAGTGGTACCATTCACTGAGAGAAAGAATTCTGGAAGAAAGTTTGGCTTGAGACATGTGGGTTAACTGTTCAAGTAAAGATATTTAGGAAGGTGGGTTAGCTATATGAGTCTGGAACTGAGGAAAAGGCCTGAAATAGAATGACTATCATAAATCATCAACAGTGGGCAGAAGACAGCCCATTTTCTTGGAAAGTTTGCAAGTATATCAACATTAAAATTTGGAGATTATTTTGCCCATTTTACACTAGCATGTGTTTTCTGTGCCTAATTTCTTCCTTTCTAATGATGTCTTATTCCAAATTTACAGGTCTAATTGGATGTCACAAGAAGTCAGTCTATTGGCATGTGATTGGAATGGGTACCACCCCTGAAGTGCACTCAATCTTCCTTGAAGGTCATACGTTTCTTGTAAGGAACCATCGTCAAGTGTCCTTGGAAATCTCACCAATAACTTTCCTTACTGCGCAGACACTCTTGATGGACCTCGGCCACTTTCTTCTGTTTTGTCATATCCCTTCCCACCAACATGGTAATATATGTGGATCTTTAAAATGGATATTGTAAAATCCTGCTCTATTTGTAAGGGAGTTTGCTGGTGTCCAGATGTTGCATAGGATGGCATTATAGCGTTATTATTATTTCAGACCTCAAATGAAATCCCCTAGTCTCTAGAGGAAAATTGTGTTTTGAGTATTAAAGGGATGAGCATTGAAATAGGTGATATCGTAGGAAGCAGACAACCTGTCCAAAGACCGCGGAAAAGATCAAATATGCAGAGATAAGATCCTTTGACTTTATAGATTGCTTTTTGTCCTATTTTATATCTTGTTCTTAGTCCAAGGCCTTCAAGTTAGAGGGCTTATAACCAACCCTGTATTGCTGAAAGTCTGAATTAGAGTTTTGGAATTCTTTTTGTAACTGCTCTGTTTGTCCAGTTAGCAGTAGGGGTAAAGGATGGCCTGAAGTTTTCATACAACTGCTTCCCTTCAGCATTGATATAATTTTTCAAGTAGTTCTCCCTCCAGATAATAATACTTGCTGTTGTTAGGTGCCATAGGGCTATGGATTCCTGTGTGGAGGATCAAATACCAAGAATGTAAAACCCAAACAAGTGATTCTGTATCAAGTAAAGAAGTCTCTCAAAAAAGAGTAGAGCAGACTAGCTAGAGGGGTACTAAATGGTTTAAATTGCACTGTCATTCATTCTAAAATAGTTAGACTCAACAATGTTGATACAGTCGCTGGTTTACCGCTTGCTATCAAGAATGCATGGAGCTCTGAGGGCTTAGTGGTAAGGAGTTTCACTGGTGACCAAAAGGCACATGTTTCTGATCCATCAGCTCAGTGAGAAAAGATAGGCAGTCTCCTCTCGGGCTCTTTACAGCCTCTAAAAACTCACTGGAGTGTCAGCAAGGAGTTGCCTCCAACTCAAAGGCATATAGCAACAACATTTTCATCTAAGACTTGAGTATTTCAGGGATCATGAGGTTGGTTCAGGATGAGGCAGGGCTCAGATCTGTATCAATGACACCTAACAACATTTTATTGGAGATTTTGCAAAGTGTTGAAAATCCTTTGCAAACACATTTGGATAGTGGTCACTTTGTTGTTGTTGTTAGATGCTGTTGAGTATGACTCATAGCAACCCTATGAACAACAGATCTGAACCTTATCCTGTGTCATCTCATGATATCTGACCCACTTGAACCCACTGCTGCAGTCACTGTGTCAATCCATCTTGTTCAGGGTCTTCCTCTCTTTGCTGACCCTCCACCTTTCTAAGCATGACATCTTTCTACAAGGAATAGCCTCACCTAGCAACATGTCCAAAGTATGTGAGACAAAGCTTCACCACCTTTGCCTCCAAGGAGCACTCTGGCTATACCTTCTCCAAGACATATCTTTTGGTTCTTTTGGAAGTCTATGGGATGCTCAATACTATTCTCCAACACCACAACTCAAAGACATCAGTTCATCTTCTGGCATCCTCATTCACTGTCTATTTCTCAGATGCATAGCAAATGATAGAAAAGACTGTGGTCTGATTCAGGCGCACCTTAGTCCTCAAACTGACATTGTGCCTCAGTCATTTGGAAAGGTCCCCAACAACAGACTTTCCCAATGCAATACACCTCCTGATTTCCTGACTGCTGGTACCAAGAGTGTTGATTGTGGATGCAAGTAAGGTAAAATCATTGATAACTTCAATCTTTTCTCCATCTATCATAATGTTGCTTATTGACCCTTTCTCCCCCCCTATATAATGCAGGGAGGTATTTGTTTGGGGGTGGGTCATAATTATTTGTCTTACCTCCCCATGCCCAACCCAAATTCATCCTTTAATGCACCCCTTATTCCAGATTGTTGTCAAACATAGGACTGCAGCCTTCAATATGTATTGAAGCTCAACATCACTAAGCCAATTGTCAGCAGCTTGATAGATGGAGAAGAGATTGAGATTGTTAAGAGCTCCAGATTACTTGGCTCCACAATCAACACTCTTAGTAGTGTTGTTGTTGTTGTTGTTATGTGCCATTGAGTTGCTTGCGACTCATAGCGACCCTATGTACAACAGCCCTAAACCCTGCTCTATCCTGTGCCAATCGCACTGTATCTGATACACCCATCCCAATTAACCCAGTCACTGAATCAGTCCACCTCATAGGGGGCCTTCCCCTCTTGCGCTGTCCCTCCACCCTCCCAAGCATGATGTCCCTCTCTAAGGACCGGTTTCTCCTCACAACATGTCCAAAGTCTGTTAGACGGAGCCTCAGAATCCTTGCCTCTAAGGAGCCACCCGGTTTAACCCTTTCCGGGACAAATCTGTTTTCCTAGCAGTCCATGGTATTCTCAATACTCTTCTCCAGCACCACAGCTCAAAGGCATCAATTCTCCTTCTATCCTCCTTTGTCATGGTTGCTACTATTGCTTATGGTTTAGACAAGAAGGTTGGAGCTGAAAGGAATGTGCTGATCTTTGACTTAGGAGGTGGCACTTTTCATGTGTCAATCCTCACTATTAAAAATGGGATATTTGAGGTCAAGTCTACACCTGGAGACACCCACTTAGGTGGAGAAGACTTTGACAGTAGAATGGTCAACCATTTCATTGCAGAGTTCAAGTGCAAACGTAAGAAAGACCTCAGTGAAAACAAGAGTGCTGTGAGGTGCCGCCGCACGCTGTGAGCGTGCAAAGTGCACGCTTTTCTGCAGCACCCAGGCCAGTACTGAGATGGACTCTCTGTATGAGGGAGTCGATGTCTGCAGGTCCATTACCCGAGCCCGCCTTGAAGAACTGAGTGCCAATCTCTACCGTGGTGCTCTGGACCCTGTGGGGCAAGCCCTGAGGGATGCCAAGCTGGGCACGTCACAGATCCATGATGGTGGGTAGTTCTACTAGGATTCCCAAGATTCAGAAACTTCTTCAGGAATTCTTCAGTGGAAAGGACTTGAACAAGAGCATCGACCCAGATGAGGCTGTTGCTAATGAGGCAGCTGTCCAGGTGGCCATTCTCTCTGGAGACAACTTTGAAAATGTTCAGGATTTGCGGCTTACAGCTGCTGGATGTCACTTCACTGTCCCTTGATGTTGAAACTGCTGGTAGAGCCATGACTGTCCTCATGAAGCGGAATACTACCTTCCTTCCAGCAAACGTAGACCTTCACAACCTGCTCGGACAGTCAGCCGGGTGTACTCATTCAGGTCTGTGAGGGTGAGTGTGCCTGACCAAAAACAACAACCCGCTTGGTAAGTTTGAACGCAGCGGCATCCCACCCGCACCTCATGGCATTCCTCAGATTGAACTGATGCCAGTGGTACCTGTAATGTTTCTGTAGACAAGAGTACTGGGAAAGAAAACAAGATGACCATTACCAGTGAGAAGGGCCACATGAGTATAGAAGATATGGAACGGATAGTCCACGAGACTGAGAAGATGAGAAGCAGAGAGATAAGGTGTCTTCTAGTCTTATGAAAGCAACAATTGGAAATTAAAAGCTTCAAGGCAAGATCAATGACGAGGACAATCTTTAACAAGTGCAATGAAATTACCAGCTGGCTTGTTAAGAACAAGACTGCAGAAAAGGAGGGATCCGAGCAACAGCAGAAGGAGCTGGAGGTCTGTAGTGGCGCCTGGAGGCTGCCCCCTGGAGGCAGGGCCTGGAGGCTCCTCCGTCTGGTGGTGCCTCTGCTGGACTCACCGCTGAAGAGGCTGACTAAGTCAGTCTGGATACTTCAGCCCTCATTGTTCCTCAGTTACAGTTTGAAGGACCCAAATTTGTAGATCACTGAAGTTTCAAGGTTTAATCTGCTTGACTCAATTTCTGGACATTCTCAATACTTGAATATGGAATGTGCACAGGGAAAGGAAGTAACTTTGCACTTTGTTACCACTGTATTTTAAGTTGGAAATGCAATGTCTCAAATGTTGTTATGGGCCATCGAGTTGCCTACAACTCATAGCAACCCTAGGTACAACAGCTCTGAACCCTGCCCTATCCCGAGCCAGTCTTGCTGACGCTACCACATCTGATTTCATCGCCCCAGTTATTGTGTTAATCCATCTTCTTATCTGGGAACTTCCTCTCCTGCGCTATCCTTTCACCCTTCTAAGCATAATGTCCTTCTCCAAGGACTGGTCTCTCTTGGCCACGTGCCCATAGTATATGAGATGGAGCTTCAAAATCCTAGCCTCCAAGGACAAATTTGGTTTTACCCTCTCCAGAACAGACTTATTTGTCCTCCTGCTTGCCCACAATATATTCAGTACTCTTTTCCAGCACCACAACTCGAAGGCATCAATTCTTCTGTCATCCTTAGTCATTATCCAGCTCTCTGACACATAGCATGTAATTGTGAAGACAATGGCCTGGATCAGGTACATCTTTGTCACTTGATGGACATCATTGCCACTCATTACTCTGGAAAGGTCCCCGACAGCAGATTTACCTAATGCAATTAATCTTTTGATTTCCTGACTTCTGGTGCAAAGAGTGTTGATTATGGAGTCGAGCAAGCTGTGATTGTTAACAACCTCTTTCTCTTCTCCATCTATCATGGTGCTGCCAATTGTCCCAGTGGTGAGAATCTTTATCTTCTTGATGTTAAGCCTCAATCCATATTGACCTTCTGTAGCAAATGCTTCAGATCCTCCTCAGTTTTGACACGCAAGGTTGTATCATCTGAATAGTTCAGGTTATTGATGAGTCTTCCTCCAATCCTTATGCCACACTCCTTCTCATAAAGTCCAGCCTCTTGAATGATCTATTCCACATAGAAATTGAAAAGGAATAGATAGAGTATGCATCCCTAATACACTCCATTCCTAATTTTGAACCATGCAGTGTTTCTTTGCTCAGTTCTGACAACTGCCTCCTGGTCCAAGTATAGGTTGCGCTAAAGTATAATCAAGTGTTCTGGGATTCTCTTTCTCAAGGTTCTTTTTATTTGAATATCTCAAAGAAAAATGTATTTAAAATTGGCTAAAAATATAGAATTTTATAATTATTTATATAATAGTTATAAACAATTATATAATTCTATCATAAACCTCAACAACCATATAGTAATGGGATAGGATAATTGATAAATAATAATAAATGCAAAGTTTAAACTGCAAATTTTAATTATCCTGAAGGTAAATTACATAATTCTATGAGAACATGAAATAAAAGAGCCTCATAGTGACAACAGCAAAGTTCATCAGGGCAGTAAACAACAAATGCTTGTGAGTT
>NW_006400019.1:2739873-2742040 GCF_000299155.1 Elephantulus edwardii | reverse complement strand
CATCTGCATAATGCAGATTGTTGATAGATCTTCCACCAATCCTGACGCCACACTTCTCCTCATAGAGCCCAGTCTCTCAGATAATCTGTTCTGCATACAGGTTGAATAGGACACATCCCTGGTATACACCTTTCCCAATTTTGAACCATGCAGTGTTTCCCTTCTCTGTTCTGACCACTGCGTCTTGGTCCAAGTATAGGTTTCACATTAGCATGATCAAGTGTTCTGGAATTCCCATTCTTCTCAGAGGGAACCCTGGTGGCCTACTGGCAAGAAGCTGTACTGCAATCCCAAAGGCACACAGTTCAAATCCACCAGTTGCTCCATGAGAGAAGGACAGGCACTCTTAGTACTAGCAGCCAGTAAATCAAAAGATGAAATGCATGGGGAAAATCTGCTGTAAGGGGCATCTCCAGAGTACCGAAGAGCAACGATGCCAGTCTGGAGACTAAGGTGCACCTATTCTAGGCCATGGTCTTCACCATTAATTGCTATGAATTAAAATGCTGGACAGTGACTAAGGGTGATAGAAAAAGAATCAATGCCTTTGAGTTTTGGTGTTGAAGAAATGTATTGAATATACCATGGACTGCTAAGAAAACAAATAAGTCTGTCCTGGAGAGAGGGTGAAACCAGGATGCCCCTTGGAGGCAGAGTTTGAAGCTTCATCTGACATACTTTGGGCACATGGCCAGGAGGAACTCGTCCTTGGAGAAGGACATTATGCGTGGGAGGGTGGAGGGACAGCACAAGAGAGGATGACCCTGGTGAGATGGATTGACACAAGGACTGGGGTAAATGGGTAGGTGTGTCAGAGACAATGAAATTGGCTCAAGATAGAGCATGGTTCAGAGCTGTTCTACATAGGGTCTCTGAATCACAAGTGACTTGATGGCACATAACAACAACAAAAACAAACCATATTCCTTTCAGACAGTTCTTCCTCGCAACTATTCCAATGCAGTGTTCATTATCTATACACCCTTTTCCCGTTTCTCCCCAACACCCACTCCCCATCTGTCCTATTTTATAACAGTGGTGTTATGTAGGGTTTGTCCTTTTATGACAGAGATATTTCACTCAGCATTGAGGCTCCCTCATGTTATGTGATAGTGTATGAGTTCATTGTTTTTCACTGCTGCACTATATTTCATCGTTTTTCTATTTATTTGTTTGTTGATGGGCACTTGAGTTGCTTCCATCTCTTTTCTATTGTAAATAACGCAGCAATAAACATGGATATGCATATATTTGTTGTTTGAGTCATGACTCTGGTTTCTTTAGGGAATATTCCCAGTAATGGGATAGCTGAGTTAAAAAGTATTTTTGTTTCCAACTTTTTTTGAAAGCACCAGATTGCCTTCCACAGAGGTTATACCATTTCACATCTCCACCAGCTTTATATGAGAGGTCCAGTCTCTCCACATCCTAGCCAACATTTGTTGTTTGCTGTCCTGCTGAAATTTGCTATTTTTGCTGGGATAAGATATCTCATTGTAGTTTTAATTTCTGTCTCTGACAGTTAGGGATTTTGAACACTTCTCATGTGTTTGTTTGCTCTCTGAATGTCTTTTTTGGTGATGTGCCTATTCATATCCTGTACCCATTTCGTGATTGGTTTTTTTTTACCTTTTTCTTGTCAAAGTGCTGGAATATTCTACAAATTTTAGATATAAGTGCCTTATCAGCTATGTGATTGCTGCTAAACATTTTCCCTCCCAGTCTGTGGGTTTCCTTTTTACCCTGTTGGAGAAGTTTTTGTTTTTGTTTTTTTTATATGCATAAGGATTTGATTCTTAGAAGGTCCCATTCATCTATTTTATTCTCTCTTGGTTGTAAATTTTTTGTTTTACTTATAAGACTGTTCATGCTGTGGATTAGGGCTTCTAGAGGAATTCCTAGATTTTCTCTGGTGAATTTTATAGTCTGGTTTTACTTCTAGGTCCCTGCTCCACCTTGAGTTTTTTTATATATATGGTGTGAGTTGTACATAAGGACTGCAGCCTACAATATGGATTGAGGCTCAATGTCAAGAAGACAAAGATTATCACCACTGGGCCAACTGGCAACATCAGGATGGATGGTGAAGAGATTGAGATTGTACACAGCTTTAGTTTGCTTGGCTCCATTTTCAACAGTCTTGGCACCAGCAGCCAGGAAATTAAAA
>NW_006400019.1:2736778-2739448 GCF_000299155.1 Elephantulus edwardii | reverse complement strand
TCAGTGACTCGGATAATTGGGATGGGAGTGTCAGAGACAGTGCGATTGGCACAGGACAGAGCGGAGTTTAGGGCTGTTGTATATAGGGTCGCTATGAGTTGCAAGCGACTCGATGGCACATAACAACAACAACAGCATGGTGTGAGGTGTGGGTCTTTCAAGTTTTCTGCAAATGGTTTTCCAATTTTGCCAACACCATTTGTTAAAGAGACTTTCGTTTCCCCACTTAACTAATTTCATCTCCTTCTCAAAGATCAGTTGACCATAGGTAGATGAGCTGATTTCAGGGTCCTCAATTCTATTGCATGAATCTACGCATCTGTTGCTGTACCAGTACCATGCTGTCTTGACTACCACAGCTGTGTAGTAGTATTTGAGATCAGGAAGTGTGATGCCACCTACCTTGTTTCTCTTTTTGAGTAATGTTTTGCTTATTCAGGTCTCTTTCCATTCCAGATAAAATTGGAAAATGGTTTTTTAATCTTGTTGAATAATGGAATTGGAATTGATATTGGGATTGCACTGAACTTTTAGATTGCCTTTGGAAGAATTGTCATTTTCAAAATATTGAGTCTTCCTGTCCATGAGCATGGCATATTCTTCCATTTGTCAAGGTCTCTTTTTGTTTCTTGAAGTAAAATTTTATAATTTTCTTTGAATAAGTCTTTTGTGTCTCTAGTTAGATTTATTCCCAAGTATTTAATCTTGTGAATAGCTATTGTGATTGGTATTGTTTTTCTTAGCTCCATTTCTATATTCTCTTTGTCACTATAGAGAAATCAAATTAATTTTTGTAAGTTGATCTTGTATTCTGCTACTTTGCTGAATTGGTCAACTATGTCTAATAGTTTTCTTGCTGAGTCTTTAGGGTTTTTTTAAGTATACTATTCTATCATCTGTATCTAGGGATAGTTTTACCTCCTCTTTGCCTATTTGGATACCTCTTCTTTGTATTGCCTAATTACTCTTGCTAATACTTCCAATACAATACTGAAAAAGAGGTGACAGTGGTCATCCTTGCCTCATTCCTATTCTCAAGGAGAATGCCTTTACTCTCTCTATTCAGAACAATGTTGGCTTTTGGGTTTTTATATATATACTTTTCACTGTTGTTGTTGTGTACCAACAAGTCAGAACCTACCCTAGCTGAGTCTCCAGCGAGTTTTCAGGATATTACTCATCCTTCTCTCATAGAGTACCTGGTGGATTCGAACCACATGCCTTCAGTATTGCAGTGCAGTTTCCTGCCAGTAGGCCACCAGAACTCCCTATACTTTTCACTATGTTGAAGAAATTCTCCTCTGTTCCTATTTTGTTGAGTGTTTTTATCAGAAAGGGCTGTTGAATTTTGTCAAAGGCCTTTTCTGCATCAATTGATATCATGCCATTCTTGATCTTTGTTTTTTTAATTCTTTTTATTTTTTTTGTGTGATATTAACAAAGGCTTACAAAAAAGTTGGATTTTCATTTATTAATTGTTACAATTTTCCTCCCTACCCCCAGTGCACTTTAAAAAAAATTCATTCATGTTGCATAATTTCCTTCTTTCCCCCACCCCTCCGCCAGTTCACTTTGCTATGCACCTCTTATTCTGAACTGTTGCCATACAAATAATGCCTACTCACATATTCTTTTTAAATTGTTCTTTCCTTCATCTGTTCCAATGCAGTGTTCATTATTTATCCCCTCTTTTCTTAGTTTCACCCCAACCCCCATGTCAGTTCTATTTTATGAGTGGTGTTATACAATATTTGTCCTTTTGTGACTGAGATATTTCCCTCAGCATAATGTCCTGCAGGCTTATCCAGGTTGTGTAAGTTTTATGAGTTCCTTGTTTTTCAGTGTTGCATAGTATTCCACGGTGTGAATGTACCATAATTTTTCTATCCATTCATTTGTTGATAGGCACTTGGGTTGCTTCCGTGTGCATCTATCTGCTTGGGTGGCAGCTCTGGTTACTTTAGGGTATACTTCCAGTAGTGGAATTGCTGGATCAAATGGTATTCCTATTTCCAACATTTTGAGAAAGCAACGTATCGCTTTCTATAGTGGTTGTACCATTTTGCACTGCCACCAGCAATGAATAAGGGTTCCAATCTCTGCATAACCTCACCAGTATTTGTTGTTTGCTGCTCTGTTGAACTTTGCTATAGTTTTACTGGGATAAGATGATATAGTTGTTTTGATTTGCGTCTCTGATACCTAGGATTTTTTTTTAATTTGTTACTAGTTTATTTACAAAATTTGAATACATTGTTTTCAAGAACAAATTCTTTCCATTTCTCTCACCCCCCCCCATCAAATTGTACAACCCTATGTTTATTCCCCTCTTCCCCTGCACATCCACATCCGTCTGCTTCCAACCTCTCCCACCCCTCTTGGATCCTCATTCTACAATACTGGTTTTATACAATATTTATCCTTGTGGGACTGAGTTAGTTCATTCAGCATAATGCTCTCCAGTCCCTCCCAAGTTAGGTAATAATTTACAAAATCCTTGCTCCTGTGTGCTGCATAGTATTCCATTTTGTGAATGTACCATAATGAGGAGGACCTTATACACTTACTGAAGAGGGTCAAGGACTGCAGCCTTCAATATGGACTGAGGCTCAATGTCAAGAAGACAAAAATTCTCACCACTGGACCAATCGGTAGCATCAGGATGGATGG
>NW_006400019.1:2734753-2736258 GCF_000299155.1 Elephantulus edwardii | reverse complement strand
AGAGCAGGGCTTAGGGCTGTTGTGCATAGGGTCGCTATGAGTTGCAAACGACTCGATGGCACATAACAACAACAACCACAACCATAATTTCTCAATCCATTTCATTGGGGTTGGACATTTGGACTGTTATATGTTCTTGTGATGGTGAATAATGCTGCTGTGAACATTGGTGTACAAATCTCAGTCTGTGCCTCAGTTCTGATTTTCTCAGGGTGTATTCCAAGTAGTGAAATAGCTGGGCCATATGGAATTTCTATGTTCAGCTTTTTGAGGAAGCACCAAACTGCCTTCCAGAATGGTTGTACCATTTTACAATCCCACCAACAATGTCTAAGAGTTCCATTCTCCCCACATCCTCTCCAACATTTATTACTTGCTGCCCTGTTAAACTTTGCCACTGTTACTGGAGTGAGGTGGTACCTCTATGGTTTTGATTTGCATCTCTCTTATTGGCAGTGATTTGGAGCATTTCTTCATGTGTCTGTTTCCATTTGCATATCTCTGTGAAAATTCTTTCCATGTCTTTTGCCCATTTTGTAATTGGGTTATCAGTCTTTTTCTTATGGAGGCCCAGGAGTATTCTGTAAGCTTTTGTTATAAGACTCTTGTCTGAGATGGTATTACTAAATGTTTGTTCCCAGTCTATAGATTTTCTTTTCACCCTGTTGGGAAAAGTTTTTGATGCACCCATGGATTTAATCTTTAGAAGGTCACACATATCAATTTTATCCTATTTGTTGTTGTTCTTGCTATGTGCCATCAAGTCGCTTGCGACTCATAGCATCCCTATGTACAACAGCTCTCAATCCTGCTCTATCCTGTGCCAGCCTCACTGTCTCTGACACACCTACTCACATTACTGTAATCATTGAATTGATACATCTCATCGAGGGTCTTCCTCTCTTGTGCTATCCCTCCACTTTCCCAAACATGATGTCCCTCTCCAAGGACTGGTCCCTCTTTGCAATATGCTCAAAGTATGTCAGACAAAGCTTCAGCATCCTGGCCTCCAAGAAGCAGCCCAGTTTCACCCTTTCCAGGATAAACCTGTTTGTTCTCCTAGCAGTCCATAATATATTCACCACTCTTCTCCAGCACCACAGATCAAAGGCATCAATTCTCTTTCTATCATCCCTAATCATTGTTCAGTTCTCTGACACATAGCATGCAACTGCGAAGATGGCCTGGATCAGGTGTGCGCCTTAGTCTCTAGTCTGACTCATTGCTCTTCCTGGCTGCTGGTCCCAAGTGTATTTATTATGGAGGCAAGCAAACTAAAACTGTTAATAATCTCAATCTCTTCAACATCCATTCTGATGCTGCCAATTGGCCCAGTGGTGAGGATCTTTGTTTTCTTGATGTTGAGCTTTAATCCATTTTAGATTGTGCATTTCTGGTTATATCAGTTTGTCTCGTATGAACTTGATGATTTGGGGCTTTACTCCCAGGTCTCTGATCTACCTTGAGTTTATTTTTGTGTATGGTGTGAGATGTGGATCCTGTTT
>NW_006400019.1:2729790-2730923 GCF_000299155.1 Elephantulus edwardii | reverse complement strand
ATACAGGTTGAAAAGGTATGGAGACAGGACACATCCCTGGCGTACACCCTTCCCAATTTTGAACCATGCAGTGTTACCCTGCTCTGTTCTGACGACTGCCTCTTGGTCCAAGTATAGGTTTCGCATTAGCTATTGTAAATGGTATTGCTTTCTTTATTTCCTTCTCTGAGTTCTCTTTGTTACTGTAGAGGAATCCTATTCATTTTTGGATATTGATCTTATATCCTGCCCCTCTCCTAAATTGGCCTATTAACTCTAACAGGTTTCTTGTTGAGTCTTTGAGGTTTTTGTGTGTACACAATCAACATCTGCATATAGCAACAGTTTAACCATCTCGTTGCCTATCTGGATGTTTTTTATTTCTTTCTCTTGTTGTATTGCCAAGCACTTCCAATACAATATTGAAAAGAAGTGATGACAATGGGCATCCTTTTCTGGTGCCTGTTTGTAGGGAAAATGATTTCAGTTTTTCTCCATTGAGAATGATGATGGCTCTTGGTTTTGCTTATATATTTTTCACTATGTTGAGGAAATTTCCTGTTATTTCAAGTTTGCTGATTGTCTTTATCAGGAAAGGGTATTGATTTTGTCAAATGCCTTCTCTGCATCAATTGCTAAGATCATATGGTTCTTGTTATTTACTTTGTTAATATGGTGAATTATGTTGATTGTTTTTCTATGTTGAACCATCCTTGCATACCTGTTACAAATCCCACTTGGTCATGGTAATTTTTTTTTTATGTGCTTTGGATTCTCTTGCCTAAGATTTTGTTAAGGATTTTTGCATCTATATTCATGAGAAATATTGGTCTGTAGTTTTTTCTTTTTTTTGTAATATCTTTTCCTGGTTTTGGTATTAAGGTTATGCTTGCTTCATAGAATGACTCTGGAAGTGTTCCTTCTTTTTCAATTTTTTGAAATAATTTAAATAGAATGCATTGGTGCTAAATCCTCTCTGAATATTTGGCAGAATTCAACTGTGAAGCCATCTTGTCCAGAACTTTTCTTATATGGAAGTCTTTTTATGACCTTTTCAATTTCTTCTCTCCTTTCCCCCCCTTTTTAAAAAAAAATTTAATTTTAATGAACATTTACAGAGATTTTGGATTTCCATTCATTCATTGTTGCACTTT
>NW_006400019.1:2719991-2729370 GCF_000299155.1 Elephantulus edwardii | reverse complement strand
TTTTTTTTTCTTTTGTTAAATTTGCCAGTGGTTTGTCAGTTTTATTGGCTCTTTCGAAAAACCATCTCCTTGACTAACTGATGGTTTCAACTGTTTTTTTGTTTGTTTTCTATCTCATTGATTACAGCTCTTGTCCTTCTAATTTCTTTCCTTCTAGAGGTTGTAGATTAGATTGTTGATCTTTTTCTATTTGCTGCATTTGTTGAGTTAGATCATTGATTTTTCTTCTTTCTTCCTTTTTTATGTGTGTGCTTGTTGCTATGAATTACCTCCTGATGACTGCCTTAGCTATGTCCCAGAGGTTTGGGTAAGTTGTATTTTCATTATTATTTGTTTCAAGGAACTTTTTTATTTCTTTAATAACCCAATTATGTTCTAGCAGAGAGTTATTTAGTTTCCACATGAGGGGTTTTGTAAGCTTTACTCTTCTGTGGTTAATTTCTAATTTTATGCCATTGTGGTCTGAGAAAATGTTGTTGTTGTTGTTGTTATTATGTGCCGTAGAGTACTTTTTATTAATTCAATGTTTTTTAATTTGTTGAGGCCTGCTTTGTGACCTAATATATTTAGAACATTTCTTCATGTGTTTGTTTGCCATCTGAATGTCTTCTTTGGTCACATTCACATCCTGTGCCCATTTTGTGATTGGTTTATTTTCCTTTTTCTTGTTGAAGTGCTGGAATATTCTATAAATTTTTTCTATAAATGCCTTATCAGATATATGATTGCTAAACATTCCCCCCCAGTCGGTGGGGTTCCTTTTTACCTTTTTGGTGAAGGGGTTTTTTTGATGTGCATAGTGATTTGATTCTTAGAAGGTCCCATTCATCTATTTCATTCTTCCCTGGTTGTAGGGTTTTTTCCAAGATGCTTGGAAGACTATTCATATTGTGGATTAGGGATTCTAGAGTACTTCCTAGCTTTTCCCTGATGAAGTTTATACATAGTCCTTGGTTTTACTTCTAGGTCTTTGATCCACCTTGAGTTGGTTTTTGTATATGGTGTGAGGTGTGGGTCTTGCTTGAGATTTCTGCAGATGGTTTTCTAATTTGGCCAACACCATTTGTTAAAAAGACTTTTGTTTCCCCACTTAATTGATTTTGTCTCCTTCTCAAAAATCAGTTGACTATAGGTGGATGTGCTGGTTTCTGGGTTCTCAATTCTGTTCTATTGATCTATGTTTCTGTCACTGTTCCAGTACTATACTGTCTTGATCACCACAGCTGTGGTAGGATTTGAGATCATGGAGTGAAATACCTCCTAACTTGTTTCTCTTTTTTCAGTAGTGTTTTGTTTAGTCAGGGTCTCTTTCCATTCCAGATGAAATTGGAAATTGTCTTTTTCATCTTGATGAATAATGGACTTGGTATTTGTATTGGGATTGCATTGAACTTGTAGATTGCCTTTGGGAGAATTGTCATTTTCACAATATTGAGTCTTCCTATCCATAAGCATGATATATTCTTCAATTTCTTCCAGTCTCTTTTTGTTTCTTATAGAATGTTTTGTAATTTTCTTTGAATAGGTCCTATGTGTTTCTAGTTAGGTTTGCTCCCAAGTATTTAATCTTGTGATTAGGCTATTGTATTCCTTAGCTCCATTTCTATATTCTCTTTGTCACTGTAGAGAAATCCAATTGATTTTTGTATGCTGATCTTGAATCCTGCCACTTTGCTGAATTGGTCGACTATGATCAATAGTTTTCTTGAGTCTTTAGGGTTTTCTAAGTAGACTATCATATTATCTTCATATAAAAATAACTTTACCTCCTCTTTGCCAATTTGAATACCTTTTATTTCCTTCTCTTGTCTTATTGTTATCGCTAAGACTTCCAATGGGAGAGGTGATAGTGGGCACCTTTGCCTAGTTCCTGTTCTCAAAGGGAATGTCTTTACTCTCTCTCCATTGAGAACAATGTTGGCTCTTGGTTTTGCATATATACTTTTTACTGTGTTGAGGAAATTCCCCTCTATTCCTATTTTGTTGAGTGTTTTAATCCATAAAGGGCGTTGAATTTTGTCAAAGGCCTTTTCCGCATCTATTGATAGGATCATGTCGTTCTTGCTTTTTGCTTTGTTACTGTGATCAATTACACTGATGTTTTTTTATGTTGAGCCCTCCTTGCTTACCTGTTATGGTCATGGTGAATTTTTTATTTTATTTATTTATTTATTATTTGTGTGTGTGTGTGTACTGTCAAATCAGATCGACTGGTACAGGAAGAGATTGCCCCTCCTCCAGCAGAGCATCTGGTGGATTCAAACCCTGTGTTTCTGGGATTGCAGTGCAGCTTCTTGCCACTAGGTGAACAGGTCTTTAGAAAGGGACATCATGCTGGGCAGAGTGGAGGGACAGCACAGGAGGGGAAGACCCTCTATGAGGTGGACTGATTCAGTGACTGGGGTAATCGGGATGGGTGTGTCAGAGGCAATGAGATTGGCACAGGATAGAGCAGGGTTTAGGGCTGTTGTGCATAGGGTCGCTATGAGTCGCAAACGACTCGACGGAACATAACAACAACAACACTGTTGAATTCTACTGATCAGGATTTTAGTCAGGATTTTTGCATCTATGTTCATGAGAGATATTGGCCTAAAGTGTTCGTTCTATTTTGATAGTGTCTTTACCTGATTTTGGTATCAGTGATATGTTTGCTTCATAGAATGAGTCTGGGAGTATTCCATCCTTTTCTATTTTCTGAAATATTTTACGTAGAATTGGTGACAGCTCTTCTCTGAATGTTTGATAAAATTTACTACCAAAACTGTCTGGTCTGTGGCTTCTTTTTGTTGGAAGTTGTTTTATTACTTGTCCAATTTCTTCTTTTGTAATGGGTATGTTCAGCTGTTCTACTTTGATCTGTATCAGTTTGGGTAGATTGTGAGTTTCTAAGCATTTATCCATTTTCTCTAGGTTTTTATCTGAACAGAAGATTTCAAAAGGCAGCGCGGGATGACAAAGTAAATATTACAATGAAATGTGCAAGGAGCTGGAGTCAGAAAATCAAAAGGGCTGAACTCGCTCAGAATTTCGTAAGCTTAAGGAACTGATTTAGGCAGAATATTAAATGATCCAGGAAGTATTAAAAGAAGATGGAAAGAATATACTGAGTCAACTGTATAAAAAAATTGGCAGACACAGAGGAATTTTATGAAATAACATATGAGCAAGAGCCTATGGTGATGAAGGAAGAAGTTCAAGCTGCTTTGAAGGAAATAGCAAAAAATAAGGCCCCAGGAATAGATGGTATACGAGTTGAAGTATTTCAGATAATTCAGTTAACAGATGCTGCCCTGGACGTGCTCACCAAGTTGTGCCAAGAAATCTGGAGAACGACCACTTGGCCAACTGACTGGAGGAGATCGATATTTGTTCCTATCCCAAAGAAAGGTGACTCAACAGAGTGTAGAAACTATAGAACAATATCATTAATTTCACATGCAAGCAAATTTCTACTGAAGATCATCCAAAAACGACTGGAACAGCACATCAGCAGAGAACTGCCAGAAATCCAGGCTGGATTTAGAAGGGGTCATGGTACTAGGGATATTGTATCTAATGTTAGCTGGATCTTGGTTGAAAGCAGGGAATACCAGAGGAATGTCTATCTGTGCTTCATCGACTATGCAAAAGCTTTTAACTGGGTGGATCATAAAAAAACTGTGGCTGACTCTGAGAAGAAGAGGAATACCAGAATATTTCATTGTGCTAATGCGAAACCTATACTTGGACCAAGAGGCAGTCGTTAGAACAGAGAAGGGTAACATGGCATGGTTCAAAATTGGGAAGGGCATATGCCAGGGTGTCTCTATACCTTTTCAACTTGTATGCAGAATAAGTCATCCAGGTGGCTGGGCTCTATGAAGAGAAATGCAGCATCAGGATTGGTGGAAGATCTATCAACAATCTGCATATCTGCATTATGCAGATGACACAACCCTGCTTGCTGAAACTGAGGAGGACCTGAAGTGCTTGCTGCAGAGGGTCAAGGAGTGCAACCTTCAGTATGGATTGAGGCTCAATAACAAGAAGAGAAAGATTCTCACCACTGGACCAATTGGCAGCATCCGGATGGATGGTGAAGAGATTGAGATTGTTCACAGCTTTAGTCTGCTTGGCTCCACAGTCAACACTCTTGGTACCAGGAGCCAGGAAACTAAAAGATGTATTGTGATGGGAAAGTCTGCGGTTAGGGACCTCTCTAAAGTACTGAAGAGCAATGGTGTCTTTCTGGAGACTAAGGTGCATCTGATAAAGGTCTTTGCAATCACTTGTTATGCATCAGAGAGTTGGACCATGACTAGGAAGGATAGAAGGAAAATTGATGCCTTTGAGCTGTGGTGCTGGAGAAGAGTATTGAGAATACCATGGACTGCCAAGAAAACAAACAGATTCATCCTTAAGAGGGTTAAACCGGGCTACTCCTTGGAAGCAAGGATTCTGAGGCTTCATCTGACTTAACAACAACATATTTTTTCAAAATATTCTGTTGTTAACTTTTTTTATTTCAATAGGTTCTGTTGTTATGACATTGCCCCTTTCATCTCTTATTCCGATAATCTGTGTTTTTTCTTTCTTTTCCTTTGTTAGCTTTGCTAGTGGTTTGTCAATTTTATTGACCTTCTCGGAGAACCAACTCCTGGTTTTGACAGTTTCAATTGTTTTTCTGTTTTCTATTGCTTTTATTTCTGCCCTAATTTTTATTTTTTATTAACCTTTCTTTTAAAGGTTGTTGGGGCTTTTTGCTGTTCTTTTTCTACTTGTTGAGATGTTGAGTTAAATAATCAATATTATTTTTTCTTTCTTTTTGATTTGTTTGCATATTTCTATAAATGGACCTTTAAGTACTACTTTTGCTATATCCCAGAGGTTTTGATAATTTGTGTTTTCATTCTCATTTAATTCAAGAATCTTTTTAACTTCTTTTTTTTGTTTGTTTGTTTCTTCTATCCATCCTCTTTCCTGTGGCATCTCTGTGAGAAATACTGCCTTCGGTATTTATAGCAATGTTGGTATGTTTTTGCAAACTTTCATAGTTTCTGCTTTTTTGAGAATATCTTGATTTCTCTGTCATATTTGATGGACCATTTTACTGGGTATAATATTCTTGGTTGAAAGTTGTGTTATTTGAGTGTTTGATATATGTCCTTCCACTGTCTTCTTCCTCACATGGTTTCTGCTGAGAAATTGGCACTTAATCTTACTTGTACTCCTTTATAAATTACTCTTCGTTTTCCCCTAGTTGCTTTCAGAATTCTCTTTGATTCTGGCAAGTTTGGCCATGATATACCTTGGTATTTTTCTTTTAAGGTTTATTCTAAATGGAATTTGCCCAGCTTCTTGTATGTATATTCTCTCATTCTTTATTATTCCTGCAAAGTTTTTTTCTAGTAACTCTTCCACAACTTTCTCAGTGCCTTGTTTTTGGCTTCTTGTTCTGGGATTGCAATTATGCACATGTTTTTCCTCTTGGTGATGTCCCACATTATTTTTAGGCTTTCTTCATTCTCCTTTCTTTTTGAGTCTGCTTTTTGCTCTAGCAGATCAGTGCTTAGAGCCCTTTCTTCAATTTCATGGATTCTGTATTCCATCTCTTCAATTCTGATCATCTGTCTCTCCAACATGTTGATAGCTTTTGAGGCACTGATCTTAATATTCTGGATTGCATTCTCTTGTTTTCTGGGGTTTCTAATACCCCATTTGTTTTATCTGTATTGTCTCAAATTTTTTAAGTTCCTCCTGGCTTTTGCTTGTAGAATCCTGTAATTCTTTGAGTTTTTTCTTCCACCCATTTAACATATTTTATCACTCTTCTTTTGAATTCTGTGTCAGAGAGTTCCATCAGACTTTCCAGTTTCAAGAAATACATTGATTCTCTATTTTTATAACCTTTTTGGGGTAAAATCTTGTTTTGGTTTTGTATAGACTGTGAGGTAATCTGTTTCTTCCATGTCATTACTGTGATAAGAGTTTTTTTCTTGCCTGGGGCTATAACAGGTCCTTGTTCTGACTATCTTGGTTAGGAAGTTCACTGCTCCAGAAAAGGGGAGGGCAGCTCATCCCTGCCTGAATTTCTCTCAGGTCCCTGGGCTCACAGGAGGCCTTACTTCAGTTGAGGAGCTCAGCACTCCAGTAAGGAGGGCAACTCCCCTTGCCTGTGGCTCTTCCTCCCTGGTTTACTGGATCAGGAGGTGGAGGACAACTACTTTTGTTCCTGCCTCTCTTATCCCACAGATAAGTTTTCTGGGGTGGAAGGCTTGTTGTTTTCTGATTTCAGCCCTCTTTCCTAAAGTCTATATCCCTCTTTTGTCTGTGGGGTGGGTGGCGCAGCCTGGTTCCCTGACTCTATTCAAAACTCTCTCACAGTTTCACCGGAAGGGCCTTGCCTCTGTTCTTTTGCTCCAGGCCTATATTCCTGTGGATGCTAGTTGTGGGGCCTTCCAGTTAAGGCACACGGCTGCAAAACAGGATTATTTCCATGTGGAGGGTGATGTCTTTACTGGATTTTCAGTATTTATGTTGCCCTTTTGGTTCTAGGGCCACAGGCTCGAGGCCTGGAGCAGAGCTGAGTGTAGAAGTGGCTGCAGTTGCTGGCTCTGGGGCTGCAGGATAAAGGTTGCAAGCTTCTTGAGGAAGCTAGCAGGCATCCGAGGATAGGGCTTCACCAGGCAGGGTGATTTTTGCCTTCTTGAAAATTGAGATGCAATCCATATAGAAGGCTGTATTCTTTGATCTTCTGCAGCAAGCACTTCAGATCCTCCTCACTTTCAGCAAGGGAGATTGTGTTAAAAATTGTTAAAATTTTTAACAATATTTTGCTTGCATATGATGTTGTTCAATAATTTCCACATTCAGTTGAGTCCCTTTTCCTGGGAATTTGAATATATATGTATTTCAACTGATGAGTACTTTCCTAGTTGAAACATGTAATTGGTTCCTGGAGCCTTATTTTTGGGGGTTTTGGTGTTTTGTTTTGTTTTTTTTTGCCAATGCCTTAAGTACAGCTTAAACTTCTTCCTTCATTACCATTGGCTCCCGGCTCTGAAAAACCAGACTTTGTAATCATTTAACCCCCATTTTCCTGGTGGTGTAATCTAGAAGGAATTGCACTGCTAACCTAAAGGCCTTGCCTTTCTGGTGATTCGAATCCATCAACAGTTCCGAGAAAGAAAGTCAATTTAGCAACTCTTTTCTCCACTCCTCTAGTGAAAACATTAAAGGCTACAGGAGAAAAATGTTGGTCGCATCTTAACCCTGTCTTCCGTTTCCTTTAGTTCCCTTGGAAGAGATTTGATCTTTATCCATCTACCATTTTCCCTTTATATTCTATAGGTGAATTTATCTATAGTTCTCTGAGTCCTGGTGTCATACTTTGTAATGCATTGGGCTGCTCACCGAAAGGTGGAAAGTTGGAATCCACCAGTTGCTTCCATGGGAGAAAGATAGGAAATCTCTTCCTATAAAGATTTACAGTCTTAGAAACCTGATGGAGGATCACTATGAATCTAAACAGACTCAATGGCAGTTGTTGTTGTTAAGTACTACTCATAACAACCCTGTGAACACCAGATCTGAGCCCTACCCTATCCTGTGCCGTCCTCACAATCTCTGACACACTTGAGCGCACTGCTGTGGCCACTGTGTCAATCTATCTGGGTAAGGGTCTTCCTCTCCTTCACCATCCTTCTACCTTCCCAAGCATGATGTCCCTCTCCAAGGAATAGCCTCTCCTAGCAACATGACCAAAGTATGTGAGACAGAGCTTTGCCATCTTTGCCTCCAAGGAGCACTCTGGCTGCATATTTTTTCTATAGGTATTAAAAAGCCTTGGTGGCACAGTGGCTGCTAATTTAAAGGTTTGCCATTAGAATCCACCAGCTGCTCCATATGTGGCAATCTGCTTCCATGAAGATTAAAAAAACAAATAAACAAACAAAACCCACTGCCAGCAAGTTCATTCCAACTCATGGCAATCCTATGTTAGGCTTCTGAAGTTGCAAATCTTTACCACAGGATAGTTTGTGGATTTGAACTTCTGACATTTTGGTTAACAGCCCAATATATTATGCACTCCACCAACAGATTTCTTTTCTGTAAGGATTACAGCCTTGGAAGCCCCACAGGGAAGTTCTACTTTGTTCTATAGGACCTCTATGCGTTGGAATCAACTCAACAGCAATGAGTTTGATTTTTTGTTGATTAGTGATTAAGAGAGTCTCTCAGTCTCTCTCTCTCTCTCTCTCTCCTATCTCACTGCCATCAGATCCTCCAGTAGGTTTTAGGGAGACTGCAAATCTCAATAGGAGATTGCTTATCTTTTCAGCACAGCAGGTAGATTTAAACAGTCAGAGAGGTGAGGTGTTTAGGTTAGCAGCGCATCTCCCTATGGACTATGCAACCGGAGCTCTCTAGTGAGACCTCTCTCCCCCTCTCTCATCTGCCATATATTATTTATTGGAGTTTTAACAAGACATCAAGGAGATACAGTGTCATATGAGATAACAAGAAGATGATTTGTAGATCCTGTTTGTATCTATCTCTTCAAACAGGATCTACAAAGGAAGACAGGCTCAGATGAATAGGTCATTTACTTGTGTGCAGATCAGTCACAATCTACTTTTGAGTCAAGCTCCATTTAAAAGAAGTTTGGGGCTGTTCTTTAGTTCTTTTTCTCTTTAGCTTCAATCCTCATTGTTCAGTAAATGACTTTTGTCTTCTTGGAACTTAAGAAAAAAAAATAAAACAAAAAAACTGCCTTCATGTTTAGATTCAGACTGAATTATGTTTAAGGCCACATAAAGTCCACATTGTTTGCTGCTTTTGAAATGTACTCTATCCCCATCATCCAGTAAAGAAATCTCCTGTCTTAGAAGTATTTGATCTTCAAAACAGTCCCGTGGTACAGATGTTGTTATGTGCCTTCCAGTCAGAATTAATTATCTTGTAGCTGACTCTCCAGTGCGTTTTTAGAGGATGTCAGTTACATAGGAGGAGACTGACCATCTTTCTGCTAATGAGCAGCTAGTAGAGGGTACACATAAGGCAGAAATTATTAGAATCAACATTTTATAAAGGATAAAGATGAGACTGATCTTGTTGTAAGCAACTTAATACAGGCAAACATGCTCTAAAAATAAGCAACATAGTTTCTTGATGCCAAGTTGTATATTTTTCTGTTTTTATAAATTTGTGCTGTGTCTTAAAATTCATGGTGTTGTTGTTGTTATGTGCCGTCGAGTCGCTTGCGACTCATAGCAACCCTATGTACAACAGCCCTAAACTCCGCTCTGTCCTGTGCCAGTCGCACTCTCTCTGACACTCCCATCCCAATTATCCCAGTCCCCGAATCAATCCACCTCATAGAGGGCCTTCCTCTCCT
>NW_006400019.1:2716231-2719056 GCF_000299155.1 Elephantulus edwardii | reverse complement strand
ATTCCCTGCTTTCAGCCAAGATCCATCTAACATCAGCTACAATATCTCTAGTACCACGACCCCTTCTAAACCCAGCCTGCACTTCTGGTAGTTCTCTGTTGATGTGCTGTTCCTCCTCATAGCTGTTATTAAGTCAGTTCTTTGTGTTATAATTCAATGGCGTAAATATAGAAATTGTTGAGTCACCATAGGGTTGGGAAGTTGGTCTCACCTTGGTCTAACCTAGCTTTCCAAGTGCTGAAAATATATTCCTGAAGTTTCCTTGTTTATGCTTTGGCTTATAGGAGCAAGTTTCCAAAGAGAAATATTTCTATGTATGACAATAGCAAATTAGTGAGTTTTGAAAAACCAGTTACACATATACTGCAGGAGAATCAGGCAAAGTATTACACAGTAGAATATAAATATTGAGTGTAAATACAAGAAAGGAACCAAGTATCAGATGTTGTTGTTGTTAAGTGCAGTCAAGTAGTAGACAGCCTTTTCTCCAAGTTCATAGTGTTTCCAGAGGCAAGCTTTTTTTGGAAGTGGATAGGTTAAAAATATTCTTGTAGTAGAGTGTCAAGGGAACTTTGGTGGCCTAGTAATAAGAAGCTGCACTGCAACCATAAAGGCACGCAGTTCAAATCCACCAGCTGCTCCACAGCAGAAGGCTGAAAATCTCCTCCCTTGTGATTTTAACTGCCTCTGAAAACTTGCTGGAAGGTCAGCTATGGGTTGTTCCAACTTGACAGCACACAACAACAAGAACAAATAGAGTAACAAGAAGGGATATTGGTGTGGAATGGAGGAGGGGCACTTAAAAGAGGGCCTTGAAGTTCTAACAAGAAATCATGAATTGAAAACAAGAAAAATTTTTAGGAATCTGACATTGTTTGGTCTGTCTGAATCCAGATGGCATGGAAGCTTATATCAAAGTAAATAGCTGTCCAGAGGAACCCCAACTGCAGAAGAAAAACAAGAAAGAAGACAGTGATGAGGATGACCTTTATGATTCTGATATGGATATGCTCAGATTTGATGATGATGACAATTTCCCTGCCTATATCCAAATTCGCTCAGTTGCCAAGAAGCACCCTAAAACTTGGATCCATTATATCGCTGCTGAGGAGGAAGACTGGGACTATGCTCCTACAGCTCTCCCCTCCACAAACAGGTAGGCCTCTCCCACACTGAAAGAACTTTTTCCAGTTTTTTGCAAATAAGTCATATATTTCCAAATAAGGCCATATTCAGGGTTAAGTGCTAAAGGATATGAAGGTAAATGGCAAGGGCATTAACATGTTTGGGGACTAACACTACTAAGCATCAAGGATCCTATGTTTTTCACTCACTCCTTTTTAAAATCATACCAATTACTTTAAGGTTGGATTTTACTCACCTGCCATTTACCTAGAATTTTGTCTCCCACAGAAGTTATAAGAGTCAATTTTTGAACAATGGCACTCGACAGATTGGTAAGAAGTACAAAAAAGCCCGATTTCTTGCATACACAGATGAAACCTTTCAGACTCGTGAAGTTATTCAGCAGGAATCAGGAATCTTGGGACCTTTACTTTATGGAGAAGTTGGAGACACACTCTTGGTAAGTTGAAAAAAAGATGTGAGATTGGGAATGAAGAACATTTCTGGAGGGTTTGACCTTCAAAAATCAGTCTTTTCCCTAGTTTTAAAAGATGCAATTATTATACAAATAAATGCTGTGGAAAGTTAAACATGAGTTGTTGTTGTTGTTGCTATGTGCTGTTGCGTTACCTGCGACTCATAGTGACCCTAAGTACAACGGCCTTAAACCCTATTCTATCCTGTGACAATCTCACTGTCTCTGACACACCCACCTCCATTACCCCAGTCACCAAATCAATCCATCTCATCAAGCGTCCTCCTTTCCTGCGCTGTCCCTACACCCTCCTAAGCATGACATCCCTCTCGAAGGACTGGTCCGTTCTTGAAACATGTCCGAAGTATGTCATACAAAGCTTCAGAATCCTTGCCTCCAAGGAGCAGCTTGGTTCCACCCTCTCTAAGCTGAACCTGTTTATTCTCCTAGCCATCCATGGTATATTCAATATTCTTCTCCAGCACCACAGCTCAAAGGCATCAATTCTCCTTCTGTAACCCCTAGTCATTATCCAGCTCTCTGATGCATAGCAAGTGATTGCAAAGACCATGGCCTGGATTAGTTGCACCTGAGTCTCCAGACTGACATCATTGCTCTTCAGTACTTTGGGGAGGTCTCTGATAGCAGACTTTCTCAATGCAATATGTCTTTTAATTTCCTGGCTGTTGGTGCCAAGAGTGTTGATTGTGGAGCCAAGGAAACTGAAGCTGTAAACAATCTCAGTCTCTTTACCATCTATCGTGTTGCAGCCAATTGGCCCAGTCGTGAGAATCTTTGTTTTCTTGATGTTGAGCTTCAATCCATATTTTGACCTTCTGTAGCAAATGCTTTCAGTCCTCCTCAGGTTCAGCAAGCCAGGTTGTGTCATCGGCATAACACAGATTGTTGATGAGTCTT
Source organism: Elephantulus edwardii (assembly GCF_000299155.1). NCBI lineage: Eukaryota > Metazoa > Chordata > Mammalia > Macroscelidea > Macroscelididae > Elephantulus > Elephantulus edwardii. The sequence continues at coordinate 2,716,538 of NW_006400019.1, read as the reverse complement.
CCTCCAATCCTGATGCCACATTTCTCTACATAGAGCCCAGCCTCCTGGATAACCTTTTTTGCATATGTTGTTTTTGTTGTTGTTATGTGTCGTCGAGTTGTTTGCAACTCATAGCGACCCTATGTACAACAGCCCTAAACCCTGCTCTATCCTGTGCCAATCGCTTTGCCTCTGACACACCCATCCCGATTACCCCAGAGAGAATAAAAAATAATGTAATCCAACAAACCTTCCAACTCCTTTGAAATACTGCTTGGGGTTTGATACATCTATCCAGATATTTTCCATTATTTTTGTAGTGTTATGT
>NW_006400019.1:2665210-2715051 GCF_000299155.1 Elephantulus edwardii | reverse complement strand
ATCTCCTCCTGTACCAGTCAGATCTGATTTGACGGTACACGCACACAAAAATAATAAAATAAAATAAAAAAATTAAAAGAAAGTAAGATGAGTATGTAAGAAAGATCAGATATATCTTCAAAATTCTAAAATATTTACTATTCTGCCCTTTACAGAAAATTGTCATCCTCCAATCTGCTGTATGAAGAATGTTTAAGCTGAAAATATAGACTACCCATTAAGTTACTGTCAACATTTCAGACCTGAGAGTGAGCCGCCTCAGATATTAACAACACAAAAGAGATGAGGAGGTAGGGAGCTGCACTGGAAAAGGACCAAGAAGAGAGGATAGTTGAAGTTGAAATTTAGAACTTACCTGGAGTCAGATACCCAGAAGGTAAAAAAACTTGCGCTAGTATTGGCTGCCAGGATGTTGGAAGTGAAACAGATTCCATCTGATAGAGACTGCCTTTATAGAGCCAATGAAGATCAACTGAATCAGCAACAGGATTGTCCCTGACTGTGCTTGCCTTAAGAAGTCAAACTGATAAACATATGTGAAGCCATATAGAAGACTTACTGCCATTTTAACAAACTGTAATAGGGGACCATCAACTACTTATATGCAAGTTCAAGAGGAAGCTAAAGAAAATGAAATCAAATCCACAGGAATAAAAATTTGACCTTGAGTCCACCCCACTGGAATTTATTTGTTTCTTTTTATTTTTTCCAGGATTGTCAGGCTAGAAACCATTCTGAGTACTTGCAGGTTGAACACTGAGTGTAGAAATAGCCACTTCCTCTTTGACCCGATGCCTCAGGTACAGCAGAGCGGCCACACCTATGGTGCTGACAGGTCCAGGGCAGCCCACTGGTATTTAAAAGCCATCTCAAGAACATGTTTGAGGCCTTGAACACTAAAGACTGAAGACCAGATGAGCTGTGGGTGGATATCAAGAATATCATCCATGAAGAATGCAAAAGGTCATTACAAAGAAAGAGGAGGAAGACTGACAGGGATGTCAGAAGAGACTCTAAAGATTGCACTGAAGCATCAAGATGACAAAGGAAGGGGAAGAAATCAAGAAGTTAAGGAGCTGAACGGAAGATTTCAAAGAGCAGTGCAGGAAGACGAAGACAAGTACGATGAAATGTGCAAAGTGCTGGAGTCAGAAAATCAAAAGGGACAAACTCGCTCAGCATTTCTTAAGCTGAGGTAACTGAAGAACAAATTCAAGCCTTGAGCTGCAATACTTCAGGATGCTATGGACAGAATATTGAATGATTCCAGAAGCATTAAAAAAAGATGAAAGGAGTACAGAGAGTCACTGCACCAAAAAGAACTGACTTACTCAGAAGACTTTCATGAAACAACATATGATCAAGAGGCAATGGTGATGAAAGAGGAAGCCCAAGCTGCTCTGAAGGAATTTACAAAAACAAGGTCCCAGGAATTGATGGTATACCAACTGACATATGTTCACCAGTTGTGCCAAGAAATCTGGAGAACCACCACCTGGCCAACTGACTGGAAGAGATCCATATTCATTCCCATTCCTTAAAAAGGTGATCCAAAAGAGTGTAGAAATTATTGAACAATAGCACGTGCAAACAAAATCCTGCTAAAGATTATCCAAAAACAACTTGAACGTACATTGACAGAAACTTCCAGAAGTACAAGCTGGGTTTAGAAGAGGCCATGGCAATAGGGACATTATAGCCAATGTCAGAGAGACATTGGCTGAAGCAGCGAGTACCAGAGGAATATGTTTCATTGAATGTGTTTCATTAACTGTGCAAAGGCATTTGACTCTGTGGATCACAACAAATTGTCGCTAACCTTGAAGAATATGGAAATCCTAAAATGCCTAATTGTGCTTATGTGAAACCTATACTTGGACCAGGAAACAATCATCAGAACAGACCACTGCATGGTTCAGAATCAGGAAAGGAGTGCATCAGGGATGCGTCCTGTCTCCACACCTTTTCAATCTATATACGAAACAGATCATCCAGGAGGCTGGACTCAGGATTGGAGGAAGACATGTCAACAACCTGCGCTATATAGATGCCATATATTGCTTGCTGAAACCAAGGAAGACTTGAGCATTTACTGCGGAAAGTCAAGGATTGCTGTCTCCAATATGGATTGAAGCTCAACATCAAAGATTCTTAATAATTGAGTTAAAAGAAAGTGCTATTAATAAGCCCAACAAAACAATAAATACAAAACTTTTCTTCTCTCCTAGAGAATGAAGGCAGAAGGATAAGTACTTGTAAGGCAAATTGGAAAAGAATTTTGACTGATCTTGGACCTCATAACATTGCTACTTTGTTAACTTGTACATGGTAGAGAATGAGAGAGATCTTAAACTCTATTAGTGGAAAAGGCTACAACTTAAAGAAATGATGTACAAACACAGAGAACATAATAATGTATAGTTATAAAGATAATTAAGATATCTTGATACTGATACCAAGAAACTTGGTACTAATTCCAATCTTCAGTTTAAAAAACAAGGGATAAATAATAAATTAGCAATATACAGTAATGTGTTTGGATTTTCTTTTGTTATTTTTAAATTACACACTATAATCACTATAATAAATTCATAAAAATCAATATACCTTATGGTACATTCACACAATGGAATAATATGCAGCACTCAGGAGCAACGATTTCAAAAAATACTACATAACTTGGGAGAGACTGACTGCAGAGCATTATACTGAGTGAACTGACACAGTCTCATAAGGACAAATGACAAATATTGCATAAGACCATTTTTGTAAAAATAGAAGGATAACTAGTAAAACATGTATGGAAACTCAAGGGGGGAGGGCTGAGGATGTGTAGGGGCAAAACCACAGGGTTGCACAGTTTTGATGGGTGGAGGTAGGGGGAGGGGTGGGGAGGAAATAGGAAGGACCTGGGCCAAAAGACAGGGTAATGATGGGCAACATCCAATGGTGATTAATTTTATAAAACATAATGCATGAGAATGATTGTATGAAGCACAATGTGAAGTAAAAATGGTGTGAAACAATGTATACGAACTTCGTAAGCAAACCAGTAAAATTAAAAGCTTGGAAAAAATCAATATACCACATGATTCATAACTGTAAATATTTTCTCTTTTAAAACAATTTATTCCATTCAAAATTTATTTTTATCTCTTTTCAAAAGAAACTATAGGCAATGTATAAAAAGAGACAAAATAAAACCTAATCACTAATTATTTACATGTTTAAATCTGATAGAAAACAACTTTGTACCTTTTGTCTTTTCTTTAATACTATTACCTGATTCCCACTTGAATAAACATTTAAGCTTGCTTTTTTTAACCAATCTTTTTTTAAAATTAATTTTTATTGAGATTTTAATGAAAGTTTATAAAGAACTTGGATTTCTATTCATACATTGTTGCACGTTTTCCTCCCTGCCTCTCTCCCCCCAAGTTCCCTTTTTCCTTTGGAAAAACAGTTCATTGTTATGCAGCCCCACCCCACCCCCACTTTACTATGCAGCTCTTATTCTGGACTCTTGTCATGACAATAATACCTAATCATATATTCCATTTATACAGTTCTCTCCTTCATCTGTTTCAATGCCATGTACATTATTTATCCCCTCTTTTCTTAGTACCCCCCAACCCCTGTTTTATATCAGTCATATTAAGCAGTATTTGTCTTTTTGTGACTGAGATATTTCACCTCAGCATAATGTCCTCCATAGTCACCCGTTTTGTATAATATTTCATTACTTCTTTGTTTTTCAATGCAGCATAGTATTCCATTCTGTAAATATACCACAGGTTCTCTATCCATTAGTTTGTTGATGGTTAAATGTGATTTTAACAAACATTTACAAAGAAGTTAGATTTCCATTCATTCATTGTTGCACATTTTACCCCTCATTCTCTTCCAACTCCCCCAGCTCACTTTTTTTTTTATATTCATTCATTGTTGCACAACTACCTACCTCTCTCCCTTGCCCCAGTCCTCTTTTAAACGATATAGCTCTTATTCTGGCCTTTTGTTCTGTGTATAATGCCTAATCACGTATTCTTTTTAACCAGTTCTTTCTTTCATCTGTTTCAATGCAATGGTCATTATCTACCCACTCTTATCCTGTTCTCCTACCAACCCCCATGTCAGACCTGCTTTATAATAGTGCCATACTGCAATAAACGGCCTTCCTGGTCAAGCTTGATTTTTTTCATTATTGTCCAGTTTCACAGTGACCCTATGAGCAACAGATGTGAACGCTGCCCTATCCTGCTCTATTTTCATGTTCTCTGTCCGATATACTTGAGACCATTGTTGCTGTCACAGTGTCAATCCATCTCCTTGAGAGTCTTCCTCTTTTTTGCTGGCCGTCTTCCTTTCCAAGCCTTTTTCCAAATAATCCTCCTGATTATTCCGTCAAGGTTTTATATCTTCAATCACTGCTTCTACTCCTGGGAAACTCAATTCCAAGTGACTGAGGGCAAATCAATGTCCTCAGTAGGCATTTAGTGTCAGCGAAGGTGCAGGGAATATTTCCTGAAGCAATCAGAATAATTTTTAAATGAAAAAGATAATTACTAAGAAACCTAAATAACTTCTGGGAAATTTTATGGAAAGAACTAATCTTTTTTTCCTCTTTATCTAGGCTCAGACATATTCAGCGTGAATACAGGGAACTTCCTCCTCCCTCCAATGATTAGTCTCATTTTTACTGTTGATCCTAGTTGTCTTAGAACTTGATCTTATATATCATTTGTACTTTCAGATTATATTTAAGAACCAAGCAAGCCGACCATATAACATCTACCCTCATGGAATCACTAATGTCAGTCCTTTGTACTCAGGGAAATTACCAAAAGGTAAGTATGACCTCTATTTTTATAGGTTTTACTTATGACTACAAAGTAAGTTATAGCATCAGTAATAATTAAGATTTTTTTTAATAATTAAGATTTTGATGACTCTTACCCAGAGATACTGCCATAGGGCCTCCGGTCCCAGTATAAAGTCATATCAATTCCAGAAATCCTGAGAGGGTGTCTCATAAAGTCAGTAAAACTATCCTGACGGACTGTGCATAATACCTCTTGATGATCATTGGGATATCTCGCAGCATCGTCTGTAGGGAGTTGTGCTGCGAACCAAAAGTAGTTCCTCTCTGGCAGTTCAAATCCACCAGCTGCTCTGAAGGAGAAAGACAGGTTGTCTCTTGTGCAATTTACAGCTTCTGAAAAGCCACTGCAGGATCAGCTAGGAGTCATTTCTGGCTCCACAGCAGTGAGTTTTGATTTGTGTTTTTTTAATATTTCACAGTCAGTAGGGTTGGTCCTCTGTACTCTCATTGCTTTAAAATTGAAGTTAGGTCTTCACACACACACACACACACACACACACACACACACACACACACACAAATCCATTGCTGTTTATCTTACACTATTCACCAGTCTGTTAAGTAAATGTGGTTTAATTGCACATGTAACCTTTCCATTTCTACTTTCCCATGTGGTGGGGGATTTCCCCCTCCCTTTGACCATGTGTATTTTCCTGACATTTTTTAACCTTGAAGTATTGGTGGTTTCTCTAGTGTTGTTGTTATGTGCCATCAAGTCGCCTGCGACTCATAGCGACCATATGTACAACAGCTCTAAACCTTGCTCTATCCTTTGCCAATCTTATTGTCTCCGACACATCTATCCCCATTACCCCACTGATTGAATCAATCCATCTCATAGAGGGTCTTCCTCTCCTGCGCTGTCCCTCCACCCTCCCAAGTATGGCATCCCTCTCCAGGGACTGGTCCCTTCTTGCAACTTGCCCAAAGTATGTCAGATGAAGCTTCAGAATCCTTGCCTCCACGGAGCAGCCTGGCTTCACTCTCTCCAGTACGAAATTGTTTGTTCTCTTTGCAGTCAATGGTATATTCAACACTCTTTTCCAGCACCACAGCTCAAAGGCATCAACTCACCTTCTATCATCCCTAATCATTGTCCAGCTCTCAGATGCATAGTAAGTAATTGCAATGACCATGGCCTGTATCAGGCGCACCTTAGTTTCCAGACTAACATCATTGCTCTTCAGTACTCTGGAGAGGTCTCTAACAGCAGACTTTTATTGTAGAGTTTCTGTGATGCTGGAGGCTATGCCATCAGCCTTTCAAATATCAATAGCATCACTCATGGGCAACAGGTTTTAGTGTAGCTTTCAGATTATTGTTAGTAAGACTGGCCACCCACTTAAAAAATACCAGTCAGTTAATATAAAAGTTAAAATAAAACAATGTGATTTGCAAGGCTTTTTTTTTTTTAGCAAGTGATTGCAAAGACCATGGTCTGGATTAGTAGCACCTGAGTCTCCAGACTGACATCATTGCTCTTCAGTACTTTGGAGAGGTCTCTGACAGCAGACATTCCCAATGCAATTCATCTTTTGGTTTCCTGGCTGCTGTTAACAATCTCAATCTCCTCACCATCTATTATGATGCTGCCAGTCAGCCCAGTGATGAGAATCTTTGTTTTCTTGATGTTGAGCTTTAATCCATATTGAAAGCTGCAGTCCTTGACCTTTTGTAGGTCCTCCTCAGTTTCGGCAAGCAAGATTGTATCATCTAAATAACGCAGGTTGTTAAAGAGTCTTCCTCCAATCCTGATGCCCCATTCCTCCTTATAAAGCCTAGTCTCAAAAAAAAAAAATAAGCCTAGCCTCCTGGATTATCTGTTCTGCATACAGATTGAGAACGTATAGAGATAGGACACATCCCTGGTGTACACCTTTCCTGTGCATTTTACTGCCTCTAAAAACCCACTGGAGGGTCAGCTATACATTGGTTCCAAATCAATGGCACACAGTAACAACTACTATTGTAGTGTTGTCCATTTCTTTCAAATTTGCTAGTCTTTGTTTTACATATTTTGCAGGTTTATCATTTGGTATGTAGATATTCCCCAAGGTTATGTCCTCATGTTCTATTGTGCCTTTGATCATTATGTTGTACCCTTCTTCATCTGTGGTTTTCATCCTCAGGTCTATTTTATCAGACATTAATATTGCCACTCCTGGTTTCTTACAGATGCCATTTACTTAGTATATTTTTTTCCACTCTTGGATATTTAGTCTATCTTTCTCCTAGTATCTTAGATGTGTCTCTTTTAGGCAACATATTAATGTTGTTGTTGTTATGTGTCATCAAGTCGTTTGCAACTCATAGCAACCCCATGTACAAGAGCTCTAAATGCTGTTCTACCTGTGCCAACCTAGCCATCTCAAATGCACTTATTCCCACCACTCCAGTCACAGAATCAATCCATCTTATCGAAGGTCTTCCTCTCCTTCGCTGCCCCTCCACGTTGCCAAACATGATGTACCTCTCCAAGGACCAGTCCCTCCTTGCAACATGCCCAAAATATGTCAGATGAAGCTTCAGAATCCTTGACTCCAAGGAGCATTCCGGCTTCACCTTCTCCAGGACAAACCTGTTTGTTCTCCTAGCAGTCCATGGTATATTCAACACTTTTCTCCAGCACCAACGCTCAAAGGCATCAATTCTCTTTCTATCAACCCTATTCACTGTCCAACTCTCTGATGCACAGCACGTAATTGTGAAGACTATAGCCCGGATCAGGTGCACCTTAGTCTTCAGTCTGACATCTTTGCTCTTCAGTACTCTTGAGAGGTCCCTCACAGCCGACTTTCCCAATGCAACATCAAGCTCAACATCAAGAAAACAAAGATTCTCACCACTGGGCCAATTGGCAGCATCAGCATGGATGGTGAAGAGATTGAGATAATTAACAGTTTTAGTTTACTTGGCTCCACATTCAACACTTTTGGTAACAGCAGCCAGGAAATCAAGATGAAGAACATATTAATAGGCTTTTTTAAAAAATCCATTCTGCTACTACTATTTTTCCTCTGAATTGGTGTGCTTAAGACATTCACAGTGTGATTATTGACAAGCCAAATTTTATTGTTTCTATTTTGTTGTGTTTCTTTTTTGTTGTTGCTAGTTAGTTTAGTGTATCCATTTTCTTTTCTCTCTGTGTGAAGGGCTTCCCTTAGTATTTCTTGTAGTATCTGTTTTGTTGTCACTAATTCCTTAAGTTCCTGCTTTTCTGCAAGTGACATAATTTCTCCTTCATATTTGGATTTCCTAGATGGACAGCTTCGCTAGGTAAAGGATCCTTGTCTGGCAATTGTTTTCTTTCAATCTTCAGTATATACCATTCTTTTGTTGACATGATTGCTGCCGAGAGGTCACAGCTTAATCTAAATGGTTTTTCCTTTGTAGAAGACTTTTTGTTTTTCTCGTGCTGCTTTTGTATTCTATCTTTGTCTTTGATTTTTTAGTATTTGACCATAATATGTCTTGATCATTATCTTTTGGGGTCTAGTCTAGTTTGCTGAGCTTCTTGAATGTGAGCTTTTCTCATGATACCTGGAAAGTTATGGTCTCTTTAGGGTATATTCCCAGTAGTGGAATGGCTGGGTCAAATGGTATCTCTATTTGCAACTTTTTGAGAAAGTGCCACACCACTTTCCACAGTGGTTGCACCATTTTACACTTCCAACAGCAGTGAATAAGGGTTCCAGCTGCTCCACAACCTCGCCAGCATTTGTTGCTTGTTGTTCTGTTAAATTTTGCTACTCTTATTGGGGTGAGATGATATCTCATAGTTGTTTTGATTTGCATCTCTCTTAGAGCTAGGGATTTTGAACATTTCTTCATGTGCTTGTTGGCCAGTCTTTGATTGTTTTTATAAGTTCCTCTTGGCTTTTGCTTGTTGTTAAGTGCCGCCAATTCACCTGTGACTCATGGCAACCCTGTGTACATGAGGTTTGAACCCTGACCTATCCTGTGCCAATCTCAGTGTCACTGACAGTCCCATTTTTCCATTCACTGAGTCAATCCATCTCATCTTTGGGCCTTCCTCTCCTATCTTTCTACCCTTCTAAGCATGTCTTCCTCCAAGGACATTTGCCAAAATATGTGAGATCAAGCTTCAAAATTCTTGTTTCCATGGAGTAGCCTGTTTTCACCCTCTCCAGGACAGAACTGTTTGTTCTCCTGGATGTCCACAGTACGTTAAAGACTCTTCTCCAGCACCACAACTCAAAAGCATCGATCTTTCTTTTATCATCCTTACTCATTGTCCAGTTCTCAGATGCATAGCAAGTAATTACAAAAACCATGGCCTGAATCTCCAGACTGATGTCGTTGCTCTTCAGTACCCTAGAGAGGTCCTGACAGCAGACTTTCCTAATGCAATTCATCTTGATTTCCTGACTGCTGGTGCCAAGAGAGTTGATTGTGAAACCAAGCAAGCTGAAGCTGTTAGCAATCTGAGTCTCTTCTCCATCTATCATGAAGCTGCCAATTGGCCCACTGGTGAGAATCTTTGTTTTCTTGATGTTAAGCTTTGATCCATATTAGAGACTACAGTCCTTGATCTCCTGCAGCAAACACCTCATGTCCTACTCAATTTCAGCAAGCAAGGTTGTGTCATCTGTAGAATACTGTCATTCTTTGAGTTTGTCTTTCGCCCATTGAAAGTATTCAATCATTATTCTTTTGAAATCTGTCTCAGAAAGTTCCACCAGACTTTCTGGCTTTAGGAAGTCCCTTGATTCTGTATTTTGATCACTTTTATGTGGTAACATCTTGCTTTGGTTTTATTTTTTTATTTATTTTTTTTTTGCTTTGGTTTTATGTAAGGTGTAAGGTAGCCTGCTTCTTCTGTATCATTGCTGTGTGAGTTTTTCTTGCTGGGGCCCTCTGGCGACCTTGGCTCAGAAAGAAGCTCACTGCTCCAGAGAAGGGAAGGACAGCTCACCTTGCCTGAATTTCTCTCTGATCCCTGGACTCAAGGGCATACTTGCTCCAGTTGAGCTCAATAACGATTAGAACAGCACATCAGCAGAGAATTGCCGGAAGTCCAGGCTGGGTTTAGAAGGGGTCGTGGTACTAGGGATATTGTTGCTGATGTTAGATGGATCTTAGCTGAAAGCAGAGAATACCAGAGGAATGTCTGTCTGTGTTTCGTTGACTATGCAAAGGCATTTGACTGTGTGGATCATAACAAACTGTGGATGACTCTGAGAAAAGTGGGAATCCCAGAACACCTGATCGTTCTAATGCGAAACCTATACTTGGACCAAGAGGCAGTCATCAGAACAGAGCAAGGAAACACTGCATGGTTCAAAATTGGGAAAGGCATATGCCAGGGATGAGTCCTATCTCCATACCTTTTCAACCTATATGCAGAACAGATTATCCAAGAGGCTGGGCTCTATGAGGAGAAGTGTGGCATCAGGATTGGTGGAAGATCTATTAACAATCTGTGTTATGAAGATGACACAACCCTGCTTCCTGAAACTGAGGAGGACCTCATGCACTTGCTGCGGAGTGTCAAGGACTGCAGCCTTCAGTATGGATTGAGGCTCAATGTCAAGAAGACAAAGATTCTCACCACTGGACCAATTGGCAGCGTCAGGATGGATGGCGAAGAGATTGAGATTGTTCACAGCTTCAGTTTGCTCGGCTCCACAGTCAACACTCTTGGCACCAGCAGTCAGGAAATCAAAAAGCGTATCGCGATGGGAAAGTCTGCTGTTAGGGACCTCTCTAAAGTACTCAGGAGCAATGGTGTCTCTCTGGAGACTAAGGTGCGCCTGATACAGGCCATGGTCTTTGCAATCGCTTGTTATGCATCAGAGAGTTGGACAATGACTAGGGAGGACAGAAGGAGATTTGATGCCTTTGAGCTGTGGTGCTGGAGAAGAGTACTGAATGTACCATGGACTGCCAGGAAAACAAACAGATTCATCTTGGAGAGGATTAAACTAAGCTACTCCTTGGAGGCAAGGATTCTGGGGCTTCGTCTGACATATGTTGGACATGTTGCCTGGAGGGATGGGTCCTTGGAGAGGGACATCATGCTTGGGAGGGTGGAGGGACGGCGCGGGAGGGGAAGACCCTCTATGAGATGGATTGATTCTGTGACTGGGGCAATTGGGATGGGTGTGTCAGAGGCAGTGCGGTTGGCGCAGGATAGAGCAGGGTTTAGGGCTGTTGTGCATAGGGTCGCTATGAGTCGCAGGTGACTCGAGGGCACATAACAACAACAACAGGGGGCCAGCTGCTTCTTTCCCTTTCTCTCTGGTTCTGCAACTAAGTTCTCTAGGGTAGGTGGCTTCTTGTTTTCTGGTTACAGCCCTCTTTCCTGAAATCTGTTGTCCTCCTTGATCTTTGGAGTGGTGCAGACAGATTTCCTGACTCTCTTCACCACTTTGACAGTTCAGGAGGAAGGTCTTTGTCTCAGACCTTCTGTTCTAGTACTGTACTTCTGTAGGTTACAAGAGCCTTTTGAGTTATTGTGCATGGCTGGAAAAGCAGGGTAATGTCCCAGGCAAAAGCAATGTCTTGGGTGGATCCTGAATGTTGGTGTTACCTCCCCCCCACCTTGGCCAAAGGGCTGCAGGCCTGAAGGCCCACAACACAGCAGATTCCAGAAGGGTCTGCTCTACCTCTGCAGGCTGTAGGTGGTGCTAGGGGTGCAGAGGGGTGGTTGGGAATCAATAGTTAGGATAGTCTGTGAATTATTCCCCTTCTGGTCCAGCTATACATTGTTTCATAAGATCATTCCCATACATTGTGCTTTATAATATTAACCTATGCCCACTATTGGCCCATCTTTTCAGGTCCCCACTATAGCTATCTCAATTCCTTCACCCCCTCCCTTAGCCCACCAAACTCTACAACCTGTGATTCCACCCCAACCCCCAATTCTCAGCATCCCTGCCCCTTCCCCTTCCCCCACTGGACTTTTATCCACATATTACTAGTTATCCCTCTGTTTTTACAATTAGTCTTATGCCGTTTTTGTCCCTCTCACCTGTTGAAAATTTGTGCAATATGGACCTTTATATTCTTTTATTTCTAGTACTGTTGGACTTGACTAAGTCATTCAAGGAAGATAACTTAGTCCAACTTGCTGAATCCTATAACCTTGGTGTACTGACAGAAACAATACTGGCATATATTGAGTCTGTATTTCCAGATCCTGTTTGAGCACAGGCAAGAGCAGGAACCTTGAGAGCTTGAGCAAGGTGGTCAACCTGTGATCACCCTCTGTCTTGGGCATGAGTAGGATGGCCAGGCTCACCTTTCCTGTAATGCCTGTTCTCCCTCTCCCTCTTTGATGGCTTTCTTCTTTTCCTGGAACTGTTTCCTCAGCATGCTGTTGATGGTGAAGTTATCCTCCAGGAACTCTGGGCCTTCTGGATGTAGGAGGGCCTCAGGGTGGGAAGGGCTCTGTCATCAGCAGTTGCTCATTGTCCTCCATGTCCTAGTGCTCCTCTTCTACTGGACACCACTCACAATGGCATAATCTCAGTTGGCTCGGTCTGTCTGCATCTCAGTGTGGTTCACTCAGAGATAGTTTCATCCAGAACCTGTAGATTAGGGTCCCATGCATTATGTTTTATATGATTAAACACCATTGGACTATGCCCATCATTACCCTGACATTTTAGGTCCCTGCTGGATCTTTCCCATTTCCTTTGCCCCTTCCCTCCACCCAAGTTGTCCAGCCCTGTGATTTCACCCCTTCCTGTCCTCACCCCTCTGCTCCCACCTATAGAAGGGGTGGCTTGTGTGTGGGGATTTAAAAAATGCATTTTTCTAGAATTTACTTTTAATATTGTTTTTGTATTAAAGAAAATCTCTTGTATTACTGTATCTTGCTTATTTATGGAGTTCCTATGTGAGACCTCTGCATTACATAATTCATGCTATGAGAGATGCTGACTTTATGAGTTACCCTGTAACAGTGCTTCCTTTCCACTCACCCTCACCCTCAGCTCATAGTAGAGGAAAGATAAGTAGGCTGAGAAATCTTTAAAGACAGTACACAACAACAAAATTAGCTTTGATGACCAAAATGTATAAAAAGTATATAAACATTACAGTTTTAAAATGTGACTTTTAGTTTCTGTTTATTGAGAAATTTTAGATATATCTATTCTGATCCCTTGCAGTAACAGAAATGCTAATAGGCACTGTTATACTCTATTGGAGCTTTTTTTTGTGTTTGGATATGATTAGGTGTGAAACACTTGAAAGATTTCCAGATTATGCCAGGAGAGATTTTCAAGTATAAATGGACAGTGACTGTAGAAGATGGGCCTACTAAATCAGATCCTCGGTGCCTGACACGGTATTACTCCAGCTTCATTAATCTGGAGAGAGATCTAGCTTCAGGACTCATTGGCCCTCTCCTCATCTGTTACAAAGAATCTGTAGATCAGCGAGGAAACCAGGTGAGATCTTTCCTTTCTCAGGGTTTGGTCTCAGGCTTAAAATAGAATTATGATGTGCATGAACTTCCAGATAATATTTCTTTTATACTTTCAGCATTTGATTCCATATGTGCTATAGAAAATAATAAAATACATGAGCTGGGACTCTCAGCCTTTATTGAATGTGTGCTTGGTATAAGAAATTTGCCTACTGGATATATTTTAGGGAGCTCTGGTGACCTAGTGGTAAGAAGCTGTGCTACAAATCCCAAAGGCACATAGTTGGAGTCCACCAGATGCTCTAGAGGAGTAGGATTGGCAGTCTCTTCCTGTGAAATTTACTGCCTCTGAAAACCCACTGGAGGGTCAGAAATGGGTCTGTTCCAACTTGACAGGACACAACAACAAATATATATATATAAAATCTGGGATCTAGATGATTTCTAGATTTGCAGATCTTGTCTATTTATTTTTCCATCTTCAATGATCTTCTATTTTTAGATTGCCCACAAACTTCTGTCTACAGCCTAGAATCCTCTTTTGAACATCATTCTGAAGATATCTCCGAATCAACATGTCACCAGCAACTAGTTCACTGCACAGCATTTAGTAGGAATACAATAAATATATTTGTGGAGTGAAATAAAGGGAAAAAGAAAATATTTCAGAATTGTTTTATTTTAACATGGTTAGATTTTGGGCCAAATCTGTTAATATTTTTTTTTAAAAAGCTAAATTCTCTGAAGAAAAAAAAATATTGCTTGTATCCAGAATAACTCATTGCTGAGCCATGAGTCCTGGGGGCTCAGTAATGAAAGTGCTTGGCTTATGATAGAAAGTTGGCTGTTTGAACTCACCAACTGCTCCAAGGAAGAAAGCTGTAGCAGCCTTTGAGACAGTTGTATTCTTAGGAGTCACTATGAGTCAAAATACACTTGATGGCAATGGCTTTGGGGTTTTGTTTTAAGGGATGACTGTGTGTTCCTTTGTTTATTTGTGATACATACGGTCCCTACTAGTTTGAAAACAGTCTTGAAACTAACATTTCATAAGTTTAGAAAGGACATGAACTTTAGTGTAGGTGATATATGAGGCACACAAACTCAAAAAGGCACCATTCCGACTGATTTTTCCTAATTCACTATATTCCCTTCAAGGATTTTTGTAATTGCTCCTTTGTTATTGTTGTTAGTCACCTTTGAGGAAGCTCAGCCCCCAGCTCATGACAAACCCAGGGACAATGAAGGGAACACTACTCGCTCCTATGATATTTCCATGATCAGCTGTAGATTAGACTGTGTGATCCATAAGATCATCAGTGACTGGCTGTCAGAAATAGGTGGCTAGTGTCTGCTACATGGAAGGTGAGAATTCTACCTCTCAAACACTATTGCTGTTTGAAACCATATATATGTATTTTTAAAAAAGAAAAACACATCTCAACCTCACTGCTGTTGAGTCAAGTCCTACTCACAGTGACCCTCCATTGGATTTCTGAGCTTAACAGTAGGAGATTGCCTAGCTTTTACCCTGGGAGGACTGGTGGATTCAAATGCCAGGGACACCTGATCTTGTGCTTAGTATGATATAGACTGTGCCACCAGAGCCTCTTACTATAATTATATAGTCTATACAAAATTATATTTACACATATTAAAACTTATTTGATTCCATTGTTGTTGTTTGACTACAACTCATAGCAACCCTATGAACAACAGATCTGAACCTTTAGGAAGTGATTAATTCCAATTTGATTTATATACAAATTGATTTTCTGGGTAGTTCAGGTGGCCTAGTGACAAGAAGCTGCACTGCAATCCTAGAGGTACACAGTTTGAATCCACCAGATGCTCTACTGGAGAAGGAGGGGCAATCTCCTTCTGTATCAATCAGGTCCAATTTGACAGTACACACACACACACACACACACACACAAATAATAATAAAATAAAAATTTTAAAATTTAAAAAACCCCAAATTGATTTTCTGGGAAGAAATGAAAGCCTTTTCAGATATCAGACTAAGGGCATTGATTTAGTTTAGTGGATCTAATTACTCTCTTGGCCTGAAGACCCATTTGCTCTAAAAACACATTCACTGCTTGTAGCACCCACTCCCACACCTATATATATGCCATAGAAGTGGCTGTAGGAGGAAACAAATTGAACTAAAGGATTATAGATACGTGCATGTTACTACATCAGTCATAGGCTGTTTATGTCTGTCTGGCAATACCAGTAAGTAGCATTTTCCCTTTCTTTTTTTTACTTTCTTAAAAATATTTTATTTTCCATTTACTATTTTTTCGCATTTTTTAAAAAATTTATGCTGGTTTACATACAAAGTTGATAAAGTTCATATACATTATTTTTCACAATGGAATTAACAGATGATGTCAGACAAAAGAAATGTCATCCTGTTTTCTGTGTTTGATGAAAACCGAAGCTGGTACCTCACAGAAAATATGCAACGTTTCCTCCCCAATGCAGCAGGAGTGGAAGTCCAGGATCCAGAGTTCCAAGCCTCCAACATGATGTACAGTAAGTAAATCAGCACTTCAGTCCAGTGCTTGATGTTTACATTATTAATGAATTAATACACTATGCAAGAGGGATTTTTCTTTTAAAAATTATTGCATATGGGCATATATGTTTTATAAATATAACCATAAAATGCATACTTTAAAAATACATACAGATTTAATGGAAAACAAATTTACTTTGTAAACTTTCATTCAAATATACCCTTCTCCAAAAAACATTATTTACCACCTTGTAAGCCCTATGGGAAGTTTTACTCAGTCCTCAGTCCTCCCAGGGTCCTAGTGAATTGAATTAATGGCAATAGGCATTTTTTTCACTTGTTTATGCTTATTTTCAATCTCAGTCTCAGGCAATTCCCTTTATTATTTTCTGTTTCAAATCATTATGGGTACTCTAAGATTATAAAACAATTCTCAATATTGTGGGAATCATATTTAATAAATATATCTTCTTTTGTTAACTATTAAAATAAATTTGAAAATATTAATTTTTTAAATATTTTACTGTTTAATACCTTTTTGCCGGTTCATTGTTCAATTCTTACCCCTTTTATTATTTGTTTGGTTCTTGTTCCCAGTTATCTTCTCAACTTCTTCCATGTTATGTTTCCAGCTACTCTGTGTCTGTTGTTACTGTTGTTGTGTACCATAGAGTCAGAATCGATCCAGAGCTGACTCTCCAGCAGGTTTTCAGAGGCAGTTAATTGCATGGGAGGAGCTTGCCCATCCCTCTCTCGCAGAGCATTTGGTGGCCTCAAATTGCATACCTTCAAGTTGCAGTGCAGCTTCTTGCCATTAGACCACCAGAGCTCCCAATTCTGTGTCCTGGACACTTGTATAACTTTCATCCTTTCTCCAGGTTCATAGGGTTTCCGGAGGCAAGCTATTTTGGAAGTGGATGCCACTCCTGCTTCCAAGCTTGTTGTAATCGGGGGCCTCCACCAAACACTGTCCACCATGGGTGACCATTATCGCATTTAACACATCAGTGTCACAGTGTTCAGCATCACAGCAACCACGAGTTACCTCTCTCTGTACAGCAAATGGACAGATCAGTGCTAGACCACTTTAGAAGAATGTTTGACCAAAAACAATTAAAACAAGGCCTGAGGGCTGCAGATTAAAATCACCCACCTTTGACTTGGTAGCATTACTTTCTGTCCACTAGGCCAGCTGAGCTCTCTATGTTGTTGTTAAGTGCTGTCAAGTTGTAGACGATTCATAGCAACCTTATGAACGAAATACCTGAACTTGTATAACTTTGGTCGTTTCTCCATGTCCATAGAGTTTCCTAGAGCCTGGAGACAAGCTATTTCAGAAGTGCATGCTACTCCAGCTTCCTACCTTGTTTTAATCGGGGGGTTCCACCAAACACTGTCCACCACAGGTCACCATTATCACATTTGACACATCAGTGTCACAGTGTTTAGCATCACAGCAACCACGAGGGCATGTTAAACATATTTTCTTAGGGAGCTCTGGAGGCCTAGTGGCAAGAAGCTGTGCTGAAATCCTGAAGGCAAATGGTTCGAATCCACCAGATGCTCTGCTGAAGAAGGAGGGGCTATCTCCTCCTGTAACAGTCAGATCTGATTCGACAGTACTCAACAACAAAGACAAAAAGAATAAAGAGGGGGGAAAAAAGGCCCGCCCTACCCAGCAATTCTCACAGAAACTAGTTTCTTCCCTTTCTTCTCTTCTGCCCTCAATCCCACTCTCTCCCCTTGATTTCATTTATTCTGCATGAGCCCATTCAGAAACCCCCTTCCCTTTCCCTGTCAGCCCAACTATGGTAGAAAATGATGTGGACAATGAGCTCCTGAACTATGAAGATGATGAAGTGGAGACAGCAGGTGGAGGAGATGGGACTGAGGCCCCTGCTAAGAAGGATGTGAAAGGAGCTTATGTCTCCATCCACAGCTCTGGCTTCCATGACTTCCTGCTTAAGCCACAGGTGCTTCGTGTGATTGTTGACTGTGGTTTTGAGCATCCATCAGAAGTTCAGCATGAGTGCATTCCACAGGCCATTCTGGGAATGGATGTCCTATGCCAGGCCAAATCAGGCATGGGAAAGACAGCAGTGTTTGTGCTGGCCACACTGCAGCAATTTGAGCCAGTTACTGGACAGGTATCTGTGCTGGTGATGTGTCACACTCGGGAGTTGGCTTTTCAGATCAGCAAGGAGTATGAGCACTTCTCCAAGTACATGCCCAGTGTCAAGGTTGCCGTGTTTTTTGGTGGTCTGTTTATCAAGAAGGATGAAGAGGTGTTAAAGAAGAACTGCCCACATATCGTCATTGGGACCCCTGGCTGCATCCTCGACTTGGCTCGAAATAAGAGTCTCAACCTCAGACACATTAAACACTTCACCTTGGATGAGTGTGACAAGATGCTTGAACAACTCGACATGCGTCGGGATGTCCAGGAAAATTTTTGCATGACCCCCCATGAGAAGCAGGTCATGATGTTCAGTGCTACCTTGAGGAAAGAGATTCGTCCAGTCTGCCACAAGTTCATGCAAGACCCAATGGAGATCTTCGTGGATGATGAGACGAAGCTGACGCTGCATGGGTTGCAGCAGTACTACGTGAAACTGAAGGACAACGAGAAGAACCAGAAGTTCTTTGACCTTCTAGATGTGCTTGAGTTTAACCAGGTGGTGATCTTTGTGAAGTCTGTGCAGTGATGTATTGCCCTGGCCCAGCTCCTAGTGGAGCAGGACTTCCCAGCCATTGCCATCCACCAAGGGAGACTCTCTCGGTACCAGCAATTTAAAGATTTTCAATGACGTATTCTTGTGGCCACCAATCTATTTGGCCGAGGCATGGACATTGAGCGGGTGAACATTGCCTTTCACTATGACATACCCGGGGATTCTGACACCTACTTCCATCAGGTGGCCAGAGCAGGCTGATTTGGCACCAAGGGCTTGGCCATCACGTTTATGTCAGATGAAAATGATGCCAAGATCCTCAATGATGTTCAGGATCGCTTTGAGGTTAAGATTAGTAAGCTGCCTGACGAGATAGACATCTCCTCCTACATTGAACAGACACGGTAGAAGATTCGCCCATTGTGGAACATGACAGTCTGTCCCCACTTCAGGAGACACCACCAGGCATGGGGGTGAAGGAGACACTACTGCCACCCAGCCCTCCCCCTCCCCCAGGGCTTCCCTCTTTTGCATCACCACCACTCCTGTATCCCTGTACCTGATTTGTCAGAATTTTTTTTTTATAATTTAGTTTGTTTATTTTTCATTTCAATGAACATCTACAGAGATTTTGGAATTCCATTCATTCATTGTTGCCCCCTTCTCCCCGCACACCCCGCCCACCCTCCCCCCCTCCCGTTTGCTCCTCTCCTTGAAAAGCAAAACTCCCTCATTGGTACCCAATCCCCCCGCATCTCCCCCAAACCCCACCCCCACCCCCAAATATAATCCACTCTGCAACCCTCATTGCGTACTCCTACGATAAACACAATACCCTAAAATATAATACTTTTAGACTATTCTCTCCCCCATAGACTTCAATGCCGTAAACATATTTAATCCAGTTTTTCTCAGTCTTCCCCCAACCCAATGCCAGCCTCATTCTACAGATTTGTCAGAATTTTTTAACAAAACTAAAAATGAAAAAAAAGAATAAAGAGAAAAAAAGCAAAAAAAAAAACCAAAACATATTTTCTTTGTAAATATGTAAGGATACATAAACACACAAATGTATATATAAGCATACACTCTGGACTCTATAATTATTCCTGCAATAAGACCATATATTTTGTTTTGTTTTAAATTTTTTTCTTCTACATTGGTTTGCATACAAAACATGTATACATCATATTTCATTCATGCACATCTTGTTTCACACGTTCCTTCATTCATATTGTGTTTCATATGATCATTTCCATATGCTGCATTATATAAAATTAAACACCACTGATCCATATTTTTAAATTAAAATAGCTCTGTAATATCTCTTAGGACTTTGTAAGGTAAGAAAGTTTGGTTCTTCATCAGTTGTCCTAATCTGATACCTAGGCATTGCCTAGTGTTGTCACTGCTCTCTTAGCAACATTATTAGGTTCAAAAAAACCAAGCAATTAAATTACAATATGGAAGATGACCATATCAGATCACAAAAAGGAAAATTACATGACTGCCAAACAGCTGAGAATTTTGGCCCCGTCAAGTTGAGGAATAACCTTAAGCAGCAGAGCCTTCATTAGTCTTGTATCACATCTCTGCAGACATTACTAACTGACCTACATTATTAATGTGATAGTCTATTTTATACTATTGTCATAAATGTGAAATATCAGGAAATGAGAAAGTCAGTAAGTGAGGAGCAAATGTATTTGTGGGCCACCTTGCATGATAGATGTTAGGATTGAGTAGAGAAACGTTTATTTAATTGATGGTTGGACCAAAAGAATCTCAAACTCTTTGCTGCCAAGTTAGAATTATTGACTCATGGCTGACAATACCCTGCCCTACCTTCCGTGAGTTTTCAGGGGCTGTAAATCACAAAGGAGGAGTTTGTCTACCTTTCTCCCATGGAGCACCTGGTGGATTTGAAATCCCTGCCATCAAGTTGGCAGAGCAACTTCTTACCTACTCGGCCACCAGAGCTCTCTAATGAATGGATAGATTATATGTTTTAAAAGGCTGAAATAAAGAAATTCTTTTTATAGGGGAAAGTCAGTGTTTTTTGGTTTTTTTTGGTTGTTGTTGTTGTTATATGCTGTCAAGTTGCCTGTGGCTCATAGCAACCCTATGTACAGCAGCTCTGAAGCCTGCTCTGTCCTGAGCCAGTCTCAGTGGCACCGACACACCAACCTCCATCACCCCAGTCACTGTATCAATCCATCTCATCCAGGGTCTCCCTCTCCAGCGCTGTCCCTTCACCTTTCCGAGCATGATGTCCTTCTCCAAGAACCGGTCCCTCCTGGCCACATCCATGTCAAACTTAGAGAAAAATTGCAAGAATTGTACAGGGAACTCCCATATACTCTTGATCCAAATTCACCAGTATCTAACTTCCCACATATTTGTTTCTCTTTTTCTCCGTTATTTGTTGTTATTTGGTGCCATTAGATTGGCTCCAACTCCTAATTCCCCTGTGTACAACAGGGTTAAACTCTGTCCAGTCCTGTGCTAGCCACACAACCTCTGCAATGCTTAAGCCCATTATGCAGGCACTGTGTCAATGCATATTTTTGAAGTGATTCCTTTCTTTTGCTGACATTCCATTTCTCTCTATATACTGTTGTTTGATGCCATCAAATCAACTGCAATTCTAGTAACCCTATGAACAACAGATTCAAATTTGCTTCATTCCTGCACTATCCTCATGATCTCCATCATGCTGAAGTCTATTGCTGTAGTCACTGTGTCAAACCATCTCCCTGAATGTTGTCCTCCTTTTTTTGGACCCTCTACCTTTCCCAGCATGTCTTTTTCCAAAAACTGGCCCCTCCTGACAACATGCCCAAAGTATTTGAGACAAAGTTTCATCATCCTTTTTTTCTAAGGAGCATCCTGGTTGTACTTCCTCCAACACAAATTTGTTTGTTATTTTGGCAGTCCTTGGGATAGTCAACATCTTAGCCAACCCCACTATTCAACAGCATCAATTCTTCGGTCTTCCATATTCATTGTCTTGACTGCTGCTACCATGGGTTTTCATTTCTCCATTTATCATGATGTGAACTTTTGGTCCAGTTGTAAGAACTTTTGTTTTCTTGGTGTTGATGTGTAATCCATATTGTAGGCTGTGCTCTTTGAACAGGGAGTTCCGATGGCACAGTTCATAGGGCATTGTGCTGCTAACCCAAAGGCCAATCCTATCTGGTGGTTCAGATCTTTCTCCTCTAGAGAAAGATGGGCAATCTCTTTTTATGCAATATATAGCCTCAGAAACCTGATGGAGGGTCAGTTGTGAGTTGGTTCTGACTCAATAGAAATGAAAGAAAGTGAGAGAGAATCATGCCAAGGTAATACAAAGTAATAAATTTGGTATACTACTAAAATCTCTTGTTCTCCATTGCCTTTTCAGGTATCAATGGCTATGTTTTTGATAACCTGCAGTTGTCAGTTTGTTTACATGAGGTAGCATACTGGTACATTCTAAGTGTTGGAGCACAGACTGACTTTCTATCTGTCTTCTTCTCTGGATATACCTTCAAACACAAAATGGTATTTGAAGACACACTTACCCTATTCCCATTCTCAGGGGAAACTGTCTTCATGTCAATGGAAAACCCAGGTTAGTTATTTATATTGTGTTTCTATATTACATGACCTCTTGTGGCCTAGTGGCATGAAGGTGCACTGCAATCTCAAACATATTACATTATATATTTAAATTTACTAAAATATGTTAGTTATGTATTATATGTTTCTAAAATCCATGTTAGTTATTTACATTATTGTTAAATGAGTGTAGGCGGCATGGGATTGAGTCTGATTTCTACTAACTCCACACAGGGGACATATCCCCATCAACAACATCTATACCACAAAACTATAAGGTCAGATATGATCTCGCATGCTCCTGTACCTACCTCTACTACTTCCAAGTTCAAGCTTAATACTCTAATGGGTCTGCAATCCAGTGTAATGACTACACAGACATCACAGAACTATCCTCATGGTTTTGAAGTTTATTGGGGAAGTTAACAGGTAAGTTCAGGTTGGCAGTAGGCTACAGTCCCTCATTCCAGACACCTTCTCCAGCATCATGGTCACAGGCCCTTTGACCCTTATGTCTTAGGTGAGTGCTACAAAGTTCTTTTAGTCCTGTGAGTTACGGTGTCTTCCCTCAGTGCTCCTGCAACCTTGGGCAAAGGCCTCTGGCTCTGTGGAGCACCAGTACCTAGTCAGTTCTGTCTCTTGTCAGGCTCTGGTCCTCTGCAGAGGCTGCTTTTGCTCTTGTTTCGATCCCAGTCTGGCTAGTGCAGAAATCTCTGCCCCCCCACCAAAGGATGCACGCTGCTTCCTCTTCCCTGTTGGTGTTGAAATTCCCAATTTTTGCTGCTGAAAACACTCCAATTAGTGGATGGCGAGACTAATCTCTTTGTGGACAGATTAACACACCCTATTTGTATGAACCTGCCCATGCATGTGGCAGAGCCAAAGTCCCAAAGTCAACTTTCTAGGAAAGTCATTTTGAACAAAAAACTTGACACCACAATTATAATTTTGCAATAATTTTATCGCATGGTACATAATATATTAGGTTGTTAACAGCTTCAGCTTGCTCGGCTCCACAAACACTCTTTACACCATCAGTCAGGAAATCAAAAGACAAATTGGATTAGGAAAATCTGCTGTCATGGAACTCTCCAGAGTGCTAAAGAGCAACTTTATCAGTCTAGAGACTAAGGCGTACCTGATCCAGGCCATGGTCTTCACAAATACTTGCTATGCATCAGAGATCTGGGCAATGACTAAAGATGACAAAAGGAGAATCGATGCCTTTGCATTGTGGTGCTGTAGAAGAGTCTTTAATACACTATGGACTATTAGGAAAACAAAGAGGTTTGTCCTAGAGAGGGTGAAACCAGGCTGCTCCTTGGAGACAACAATTTTGAAGCTTTGTCTTACATACTTTGGGCATATGGTCAGGAGGAACTAGTCCTTGGAAAAGGACATCATAGTTGGAAGGGCAGAGGAACAGCACAGAAGAGAATGACCCTGAATAAGATGGATTGACACAGTAACTGGGGTAATGGGGGTAGGTGTGTCGGAGACAGTGAGATTGGCTCAGGACAGGGCAAGGCTCAGAGCTGATGTACAGAGAGAGGGTCGCTATGTGTTTCAAGGGAATTGATGGCACATAACAACAACAATACTACTTACTTCATAGCTCTTCATATGCTTCATTACCTACTGGTTCACATTTGGGAAACTATGAAACAGTTCAATGATCTTTTAAGTATGTAAAGTATTTCTATCTGTCAAGTATTTCACTTAAAAGTCTACCTTTATTTGCCACGAGCCGAATTTTTATGTGTGTTCATTAAGTTACTGTGATGGATATGCATTTTACATTAACCACAAAGAAGAAAAACAATGTGTCTTGCTTCAAGAAGTAAGCAATATGTCACAATATGTCATTGTCTGAAGAACTAGGCCACTCCTGGAAACTTCCTGGTTTCTCCCACTCCCATCTTCTACAGCTTGTAGTTACTTTGTTAATAATATGACACTTCTGAAAATATATTCTTTTAAGAGAATTCCTGAAGAATAAAAATTAATCTCTTCATATATAAACAGGGAGCTCTGGTGGCCTAGTGGTAAGGAACTGTACTGTGATCCTGAAGGCATGCAGTTAAAATCCACCAGGTATTCCATGGGAGAAGGAAGGGCAGTCTCCTTCCATGTGACTTAGTGCCTCTGAAAACCTGCTAGAAGGTCAGTTATGGGTAGATTACGACTCGATGGGACTCAACAACATATATAAAGCCATTCGCCCACATACCTAGAAATTTATTTTCCTTAAAATGCTGATTTGTAAAGGAGCTCTGGAGGCCTAGCAACAAGAAGCTGTGCTGTAATCCCAAAGGTGCACAGTTTGAGTCCACCAGATGCTCCACTGGAGAAGGAGGGAAAATCTTCTCCTTGGATTCAATTTGAAAGTACAAGACCAGAAAAAAAAGGGGGGGGGGAAAGATGATTTGTGGGAAGAGACCAAAGATTAACCATTTCAGGAAGGAGCATATAATCAAGAACCAATGGTAACGAAGGAAGATATTCAAGTTGCACCAAAAGCATTGACCAAAAAATAAGGCCCTAGGAATTGATGAAATACCAACAGAGGTGTTTTAGGAAACAGATGCAGCCCTGGATATGCTCACTAGTTTCTGCAAACAAATACGGAAAACAGCTGCCTGGCCAACTGACTGGACAAGATTCATATTTGTTCACATTCCCAAAAATGCTCGCCCCACAGACTGTGGATCATTAATATAACATGCAGGTGAAATCTTGTAGATTATTTCAAAATGGCTGAAACAGTATGTCAACAGGAAACTGTCCGAAATTCAAGCTGGATTCAGAAGAGTCTGCGGCATGAAGGATATCATTGCTGATGTCAGATGGATCCTGGTTGAAAGCAAAGGATACCAGAAGACTGTGTTTATGGTTAATCAACCATGCAAAGGAATTTGACTGTGTGGACCCTAACAAATTATGGCTAACACTGAGAAGAAAGGGAATCCCAGAACACTTAATTATGCTTATGTAAAACCTATACCTTTGGAGCAAGGTGTCATTGCATGGTTTAAAATCAGGAAAGGTGTACATCAGGGTGATATCTTTGTTCTTACCTATTCAGTTTGCATGCTGAGCAAATAATTCAAGAAACTGGACTATATGAAGAAGAATGCACCATCAATATTGAAGGAAAAGTGTGCTATGCAGAGATCATATTTTGCTTACAGAAAGTGGAAAAGACTTGAGCCACTTGCTGCAGAAGATCAAGAAGACTACAGCCTTCAATATGTATTACATCTCAACATCAAGAAAACAAAAGTCCTCTT
The DNA here is from genome assembly GCF_000299155.1 of Elephantulus edwardii. Lineage (NCBI taxonomy): Eukaryota > Metazoa > Chordata > Mammalia > Macroscelidea > Macroscelididae > Elephantulus > Elephantulus edwardii. The sequence continues at coordinate 2,689,679 of NW_006400019.1, read as the reverse complement.
CACTGGACCAATTGCCAACATCATGATAGATGGAGGAAAGACTGAAATTGTCAATGATTTCATCTTGGATCCACAATCAACACTCATGGTAGCAGCAGTCAAGTAATCAAAAGACATGTTGCAGTGGGAAAATCTGCTGTCAAAGACCTCTCCAAAGTACTAGAGAGCAAGGATGTCAGGTTAAAGACTAAGGTGTGTCTGATTCAAGTCCTTATCTTTCTATTGCTTCCTGTGCATCTGAAAGTTGGACACTTAATAAAGATCACTGAAGAAAAAGCAATGCCTTTGAACTGTGGTATTAGAGAAGAGTACTGAATAGCCTATGGACTGCCAAAAGAACAAACAAGTCATTTTCAAAAGAAGTGCAAGCAGGGTGTTCTTTCCAGGCAATGAGGGCAAAACTCATTATCTTGGGCTTATAGTCAGTAGTGGACAGTCCTTGGAAAGTCAGAGAGAGGAAAATTCTCAACAAGATGGATTGACACCGTGACTTGAACAGTGGGCACGTTGAAGATCATGAGGCTGGCAAGGCTCAGATCTGTTGTTTTCTTGGTTGCCATGCATGGTGGTGGACTCAACAGTAATGTCTTTGCTAGTCATCTGCCTTCCTTACTGTTCTAGCTTGGGGCCGATTCTTTGTGGGCCTCAGGCTCAGTTACCCACTCAGGATTGGTCATAACCCTGCCTTAGGATGAGTCCATATCTGGATCCTGGATCCCATGTCTTCTCTTTTATTTTAGTGGAGAACTTTGTCTAATTATCTTCTGAGAATGATTACAGTAGGGGTTATATAAGTCCTTAGTCTCTTTTCTCTTTTGATTGATAGTTTGCCTCAACATAAAATTGTAGGTTGGAAATAAAGTGCAGTGGTGACAAAATGTCTTTGACTATAGAAACCTTTTTCCATGTGCATCCCATTATCTCACAGTTTTATATAGTAGACTTTTAGGAATACCTTCTACAAACCTACTCTACCACTGTAGAATTGTAATTCGCTGTAGTTCTTTACTCAGATCCTATTCATAGTAGAAATTCTTTTTGCCATCACCGTAGTGAGATGTTATATAAAATGGATTGTAGACCTAAGTCCTATTCTCTTGTGCTTACCTATCCTGCAAATTGGGAATGTTAGGCATTGTGCTATGTTATTTGAATCCATTATATCAGAGTAGATACTACTAGCCTCATTTACAAATAAGAAAACTGGGACCCAAAAGCCTCAAGTGGTTTATTCAAAGAAATACAATTGGTAAACATCTAAGATTTTAACCCTAGAACCTGTGGACACCTAACCTGTATAAAAATGTTCCTGAATTAATCAAAAGGATCTGTATAACTAGGAAGATTCTCCACTGAAATTTCCATACCAGTCTGTTCTTTTCTAATCATAGCTCATTCTTGTGGTCACAAACAGAAACAACAACAAAAACCCCACAAACAAAACCCAAGCAAACAACAACAAAAACTTTCTTCTTTTAAAATATTTATATAATTCATTTCATTTACATTATATTTTGTTCATGTATGAGGTTTTTTTCCCCTCCAATCTTCTTACCAGTAACTCCATTCATGAAAGTACGTAAGGCGGCTACTTCATGCCTCCTGCTCTAAGAGCCCCCTTTGAGACAGCCAGTTTCTGAATCACATCCCTGTCAGACCAGTGCTCGGAGGGAACAAGCATGTCCTTTTTGCTGAAGAATTCTCTGTTCAACTTGACAGCTTCTAGCATCTGCATCCAACAACAAAATCTTTTACCACTGTCATTGGAATACTATCCCATGTGTCAGGGATTTAACAAAATGTCTTGTGATATCATGGCACTCATTAGTACTGTTTCGTTTGTCTTGGGATAGGGGTTAACTTCTAACATAGAACTTACTTGGGAACTGGCTTATGAATAACTGGTTTTATTCTTCCTTATCTCTAGGTCTATGGGTTCTGGGGTGCCATAACTCAGATTTTCGGAATAGAGGCATGACAGCTTTACTGAAAGTTTCTAGTTGTGAAAGGAACACTGAAGATTATGAGGACAACTATGAAGATATTCCAGTCAACTTTATGAATGAAAATAGTGTCCTTGAACCCAGATCATTTTCCGAGAAGTCAAGAAATTCTAGGCAAAAACAACTCAAGGACACCACAGCTCCAGGAAATGACATAGAGGCAATGGACCCTCATTTTGGAAAGAGAATACAGTTACTTGAAGCACAGAATGTCTCCTCTAGTGATTTGCTCTTGGTTCTGGGACAGGGCACTGCTCCATATGGATTATCCTTTTCTGATCTCCAAAGAGCTCAGTATGAGGCTATTCCTGATGATTCCTCACTTGAAGCAATGGAAAATCAAGAGGACCCATCTGAAATGGCACACCTCAGGCCACTCCATCACAGTAGGGACCTAGTATTTACTCCTGAAGCAGACCTCCCATTAAGATTAAATGAGAATTTGAAAACAATTACACCAGAAGACTTGGAGAAATTGGACTTTAAAAATTCTAGTTCATCAAATAATGTTACTTCACCAATAAGTGTATTAGCTAGCTTGCCAGTAAGTACTGAAGTAACGGATTCCTTAGAGCTCCTGAATAGGACAGCTCACCTTGGCAGTCAGCTAGGCGCCATTCTATTTGGCAGAAAGTCATCTCAGCTCATTAAGTCCAGTGTACCTTTAAATTCAAGTGAAAGAGGTAATAATTCTGCATTGTTAGAAGTCACTTTAACAAGTAGTAAAGTACGTTTGCTAGGAGAAAAAGTATTATCAATGGAGAGTGATAAAGAAAGAAAAGTTCCTAGATATGCTTCACCGATGAAAGAGAATGCTTTATTTAAAGTTAATCTATCTTTGGGAGAAATGAACAAGGCACTCAGTAACTCATTGACTAATGGGAAGGCTCACATTGATGGGCTAGCATTATTAAATGAGAATAATATGTCACGCTGGCAAGATGGATTTGGGAATGATACTGAGTTCCAAAAAGTTACTTCACCAATTCATAGTGAAATATTTAGAGACAGAAATACCACATCTTTGGTGTTAAATCATGCATCAAATAAAACTGCTTCATCAAAAGATGTAGAAACGGTCCATAAAAAAAAAGACCTTGTGTCACTAGATGCAAAAGATCAAGACACATCAGTCTCCACAATGTTATTCTTGCCAAATTCAACAAATTTGATAAAAAGGAACCATGGAGAGAACTCCCTGAGTTCAGAGCATGGGCCTATTTCAGTGCAATTAATATCCTTTGGCTCAGAAAATTCTGTGAAAGATCAAAATTTCTTGTCAGAGAAGAATAAGGTGACAATAGGAGAGAATGAATTTAGAAAGAACAGAAGTTTCAAAGAGATATTATTTCTAAACAAGAGCATATTTCTTACAAACTCAGCTAATATACGGGGAAATTTTACCCCAGATGAAGAAAAAATATTTCAGGAAGAGAGGGGACAGAAGGAAGCATTGATTCAAGAAAATGTAACTTTGCCTCAACTGCTCCCAGTGACGGGTACTAAGAATTCCCTGAAGACTGTCTTCTTACTGAGCACTAGGCAAAATAGTACAGTGGAAGCTTTGCAGGAGGGAACATATGCTCCACTGTTCCAAGACACCAGGTCATTGAATGACTTGACAAATAGGTTGGAACTTCACAGATCCTATTTCTCAAAAGGAAAAGAGAAAGCAAGCTTAGAAAGCTTGAGAAACCAAACAGAGCATATAATAGAGGAATGTAAAGGCCCTATAGAGATGCCCAAACCCAAGAAATATTTAACCCGGGTCAGCTTTGCACAGGTAGATGACAATGAAAAGGAAAAAACTATGACAACTCAGCCTCCCTCATCAAATTGTTCTATGATGAGTTCCACTGTCACCCAAACAAATGGCTCTACGTTACCTCCTACAAAGAAACCAGCATTGTCGTCCATTAGACCTGCAGATCTGACCAAGATACCGTCACAGGCCAACTCTTCTCATCTTTTATCATCAGCCTGGAATGACACTATTAGAGAGAATAGTGCTGGTGTTTCTGATGTCCAAAAACCCAGTAATTTTTCACAAGAAGTAAAAAATAATAACCTTTCTTCGGCCATTCTAACTTTGGATATAATCAGAGGACAAGAAAAGACTGTCTCCTTATGTGCCCCAGACACACCCATGTATGAGGAGCTTGGGAACACTTTTCTTTCGAAGCTAGGCATACCTGAAAAAGTTGAATTACTTCCTAAAATTCATGTTTATCAAGAAGACCCTTTTCCCACAGAAACTAGCAATGGTTCTCCTGGACACCTGGACACCATGGAAAAGATACTCTTCCAGAAAACACAGGGAGCCATTAAATTGAATGAAGTAAATATACCTAGAAAAGTGTCCTTTCTGGAAGACGCAACAGAAAGCACTGAAAAGATTTTCCCTAAGATGTTTGGACCCCACATATCAAGAGGAGAATGGCAGTCCCAAGAAAAGCCACCAAAACACACAGCTTTTAATACAAAGAACATAATTTCTCCTCTGAGGCCTGCTGAAAACTCTCATGCAATAGCAGTAATACATGAGGAACAAGATAGTCTTCAAATAAAAGACATTTGGGCAAAGCAAGGAAGCACTGACAGGTTATCCTCTAAACGCTTCCCAATCTTGGAACACCAGCAGCCAAAGGAAATAACCCCAACTGCTCTACAGCAAGAACAAGAACAAATTGACTATGATGATGCCCTCTCAGTTGAAAGTAAAAGGGAAGATTTTGACATTTACGGTGAATATGAGTATCAAGGGCCCCGAAGCTTTCATAAGAAAACACGGCACTATTTTATTGCTGCAGTGGAGCGATTCTGGGATTATGGGCTGAGCACATCTCTCCCTGCTGTAAGAAACAGGTATGGGTCCATTGACTATCTGTCCCACTATTGCACCATTGACTTTACCAGATGCTGAAACAATAGGAAAGACAGACCCAAATGACAGCAGTCAAACCCTGGAGATTGCTCAAATCTAGGCAGCAAAGTGTAGATGATGTTGAGGGATGCATAGAGGGTTAGAAGAAGAAAGCAGCAATGAGAGATGGAGAATGGTAACTTCCAGTAATGTGAGCCTCTTACTCTGGAGGGGTGAGGAGGAAAAGGGAAACTGGAGCGAAAGGGGCGAGAGAAGGAAACTGGAGATGAACCCCAGTCGGGAAGCAGCGATAGGAAGCAGCACTTGAAGGGCAAAATAGAAAGATGTCATTCTTACGGTAGCAGAAAGGGGTTAGGGAAAAACAGAGAGAGCACAGAGTCTCCTTTCCCTGCCCAATCCCTTCCATTCAATTATGGATTCCATCAAACAAATCTCAAATCCAGGAAGAACAAGAATGTAAGGCCTTTCTGCCCTTTAGTCCATAAGGATACTGCTTTTCTTCTGTTTTTTTGTTTTGTTTTTCATTTACCCCCTCAGGGCTCAGAGTGACACTGATTCTCAGTTCAAGAAGGTGGTTTTCCAGGAATTTGCTGATAACTCTTTTACCCAACCTTTATACCGTGGAGAACTAAATGAACACTTGGGACTGTTGGGGCCATATATAAGAGCAGAAGTTGAAGACTATATTGTGGTGAGTTGAGAATAATGAAATTGCAAGAAAAGTGATGTGCTGCTGTTAGGCACAATCATATCTACTACAACTCATAGTCACCCTATGAAAAACAGATCGGAAACTTACCCTCTCCTCGTGATCTCTGATATGCTGCAGCCCATTATTGCCATCACTATGTCAGTCCCTCTTGTTGAGGGTCTTCCTCTCCTCCTCTGATCCCTCACCTTCCCCAGAAGGATGTTCTTTTCCAAGGACTAGCCCCTCATGACAACATGTCCAAAGTATATGAGATGGAATTTAACCATCCTTGCCTGTAAGGAGCACCCTGGTTGTACTTCCTTCGAGATATAACAACACAATTCAAAGACATCGATTCTTGTTAGGTCTTCCCTATTATCCTTGTCTAAATTTCACATGTGTATGATGTAATTGAAAATACCATGGCTTGGATAAGCCATTCCTTAGTCTTTAAATTAGTATCCTTGGTATTTAGCACTTTGGAAAAGTCCTTGAAAGTAGGTTTTCCCAATGCAACACATCTTTTTTATTTTTTAGTTATACTTTAAAATTTTATTTTATAATGGTTTCCATACAAAATTCATATACATTGTGTTTCACACATTCCTTCATTCACATTGTGTTTCATGTGATCATTCCCATACATTGTGGTTTAATTCTTTTATACTGGTTTGCCTGCAAAGTTCATATATATTGTGCTTCACATTATTCTTCATTCGCATTGTTTTCTCCATTCATTGTTGTTGTTGTTGTTCTGTGCTGTTGAGTCGTTTGCGACTCATAGCGACCCTGTGTACAACAGCCCTAAAACCTGCTCTATCCTGTGCCAATCGCACTGTCTCTGACACACCCATCCCGATTACCCCAGTCACTGAATCAATCCACCTCACAGAGGGCCTTCCCCTCCTACACTGTCCCTCTGCCCTCCCAAGCATGACGGCCCTCTCCAAGGACTGGTCCCTCCTTGCAACATGTCCAAAGTATGTCAGACGAAGCCTCAGAATCCTTTCCTTCACGGAGCAGCCTGGCTTCATCGTCTCCAGGATGAACCTGTTTGTTTTCCTAGCAGTCCATGGTATATTCAGTACTCTTCTCCAGCACCACAGCTCAAAGGCATCAACTCTCCTTCTATCATCCCTAGTCATTGTCCCGCTCTCTGATGCATAGCAAGTGATTGCAAGGACCATGACCTGTATCAGGCGCACCTTAATCTCCAGACTGACATAGTTGCTCTTCAGTACTTTGGAGAGGTCCCTGACAGCCAACTTTCCCAATGCAATAAGTCTTTTAATTTCTTGGCTGCTGGTACCAAGAGTGTTGATTGTAGAGCCAAGCAAACTGAAGCTGTAATTTTTTTGTCTTGAGTCTTATTGTACTTTCCATATGTTCCACAATAAATACAAACAACATTTTAAATCTGAAAAACAAGTCTTTTTAAACAGATCATATGTATTTGTTCTAAAATTTGTCATGAAGAACCTTGGATTAAGTATTAGCTCCTGGAGTTATTGTTACCTTAAAGCCCCTGTGATAATATTTCACCTTTTACTTTGCTTTTAAGTATATAAGAATTTTTTTCCTTTGTAATTTTGATGCCTTAAAGATTTTGTTGTTGATGTTGTTATGTGCCATCAAGCCATCTGTGACACATAGTGCCCCGTGTACACAGCTCTGAAGCCTACCCTGTCCTAAGCCTGTCTCACTGACTCCAAAACACCTACCCTCATTACCCCGGTTACTGTATTAATCCATCTCATCCAGAGCCTTTCTCTCCTGCGCTGTCTCTCCACCCTTCCAAGCATGATGTCCTTCTCCAAGGACTTGTCCCTCCTGGCCACCTGCTCAAAGTATGTGAGATGGAGCTTCAAAACCCTAGCCTCCAAGGAGAAATTTGGTTTCATCCTCTCCAGGACAGAACCATTTGTTTTCTTGGTGGTCCATGGTATATGTTCAAGACTCCTCTCCAGCACAACTTGAAGGCATCAATTGTTCTTTTGTCATCATTAGTCATTGTGCAGGTCTCTGACATAGCAAGTAATTTTGATGACCATGACCTGGATTAGGCACACCTTAGTCTCTAGACTCACATCCTTGCTATTCAGTACTCTGGAGAGGTCCCTGACAACAGATTTACCTAATGCAATTTGCCTTTTGATTTCCTGACTGCTGGTGCCAAGAGTGTTGATTGTGGAGCTGAGCAAGCTATAATTGTTAACAACCTCAATCTCTTCTCCATATATCATTATGCTGTCAGTTGGCCCAGTGGTGAAAATCTTTGTCTTCTTGATGTTGCACTTCAATCCATATTGAAGACTACAGACCTTGACCTTTTTTAAAATTTTTTTTTCTTTTTATTTTATTATTTTGTGCGTGTACCGTCAAATCAGATCTGACTGGTACAGGAGGAGATATTTCCCCTCCTTCTCCAGCAGAGCATCTGGTGGATTTGAACCACATACCTCTGGGATTACAGTACAGCTTCTTACCACTAGGCCACCAGAGCTCACTTAGACCTTGACCTTTTGCAGCAAGCACTTCAGGTCTTCCACAGTTTTGGCAAGCAAGGTTGTGTCATCTACGTAATGTAGGTTGTTGATGAGTCTTCTCCAATCCTGATGCCATATTCCTCATCATAAAGCCAAGCCTCCCAGATAATCTGTTCTGCATATATTGAAAAGGTATTGAGGCAGGACACACCCCTGATGCACTCCTTTGCTAATTTTGAACCATGCAATGTTTCCTTGCTCTGTTCTGACCACTGCTTCCTGGTCTGAGTATAGGTTCCTGTATCTTGTGTAGATCTTTAGGTTTGAGTTCTAACTAAATCCATCCCATACACCACTTCCTCCAAGGTATTGAAATCTTGGATAAAGTCCAAAAGGTAAGCATTCCTGTTATTAATACAATCCGTGAACTAAGACTTTAAGATCCTAAACATATGATAATTGTGGGGATTTTTCTTTTCTTTTTTCCTCTATAGGTCACTTTCAAAAACCAAGCCTCGCGTCCTTACTCCTTTTATTCTAGCCTTATTTCCTACGAGGATGATCAGAGGGAAGGAACAGAGCCCAGAAGAAATTTAGTGAAGCCTAATGAAACCAAAACTTATTTTTGGAAAGTGCAACATCATATGGCACCCACTAAAGATGAATTTGACTGCAAAGCCTGGGCTTATTTCTCTGATGTTGATCTGGTAAGCAGGTCTACATTGTGCTGGCCACGCTTTATGGTGGAAAAGAAATTGTCATTGTGTATTCTGCTAAGAGTTTTGGTGTTTAGTCCAAGAGCAAAAAGGAGCTTTAAATAGAGGAGGTGACATTATATCTGTGACTTAACAATACCACTCTGGAATCTGAAGAGAATGAAATTAAGCTGGAGGAAAATAATTTGGAGTAACATAAAAATTAACGTGAAATCTACTCTTGTTCATAGATGATAAAGAGGTTAAACTCATTAGATTGACCTTTTCTATTCACAGGAAAAAGATCTTCACTCAGGCTTGATTGGACCCCTTCTTATCTGCCGCACTAATACATTGAACCCTGCTCTTGGAAGACAGCTGACAGTTCAGGAATTTGCACTGTTTTTCACTATCTTTGATGAGACCAAGAGCTGGTATTTCACTGAAAACCTGGAAAGGAATTGCAAGGCTCCCTGCAGTATTCAGATGGAGGGATCAATTCGTCAAAAGAACTATCGTTTCCATGGTAACATAACTCCTACCCAAATATTGTTGTTTTTGTTAAGTGCCAGTGAGTCAACAATAGATCTGAAGCTTGCCCTATCCTGCACCTTCCTAATGATCTCTTAAACGCGCAACCCCATCGTGGTGGTCAGTGTGTCAAGCCATCTTGTTGAGGGTCGTCTTTTATTTCTGACTCTCCATCTTTCCCGACATGATATCTCTCTCCAAGAAATAGCTCCTCTTCAGAATATGACCAAAGCAAGAAACACTGTTTGCACTTCCTCCAAGTGTTTGTTTCTTTGACAGTCCATGGGACATTCTTCTCCAACACCACAATTCAAAAGCATAAATTCTTCTTCAGTCTGCCTTGTTCATTGTCTAACTTTCAGATACATAGGAAGGAATTGAAAAGACTATGGCTTGGACCAGGTGTACTTTAGTCTTTGAACTGACATCCTTGCTCTTCAGCACTATGGAGAGGTCCTTGGAAGCGGGTTTCCCCGGAGCAACACATCTTTTGTATTGCTGCTACCATGGATGTTGATTGTGGATCCAAGTAAAATCAGATCTTTGACAACCTCAGTCTTTTCTCCATCTATCATGATGTTGCCTATTTATACAGGTGAAGATTTCTGCTTTCCTGATGTTGAGATATAACCCATATTTATCTTCTGCAGTAAGTGCTTCAAGTCCTCCTCATTTTCTGCAAGCAGTTGTGTCATCTGCATAACGTAGGTTGTTGATGAATCTTCCTCTAAACCTGATGCCACATTCTGCTTCATATAGTTCAGCTTGTCTAATGTTTTGCTCAGCATGCAGATTGAATTGGTGTGGAGAAAGGGTACAACCCTGAAGTACACCTTTCCTGACTTTAAATCATGCAGTAATCCCTTGGTTTGTTCAAACATCTACTCCTCGGTCTACATAGAGGATTCACATGAGCACAATGAAGTGTTTTGGGATTCCCATTCTTCTCAATGTTACCCATAATTTGTTAAAGATCCACGTAGTCAAATGTTTTTGCATAATCAATAAAATACAAAGAAACATCTTTCTAGTCCCCTCTGCTTTCAGCCACAATCCACCTGATGATATTGGAAATTATATCTCTTGTGCCATGGCCTCTTCTGAATTCCACTTGAATTTCTGACAGTTTCTTGTCAGTGTACTGTTTATTTTTAAATAATGTTCAGCAAGATGTTACTTGCATGTGATATTAATGATATTGTTTGATAATTTCCACACTCGATTGGATCACCTTTTTTGGAATGGAAATACATACTGTTCACTTCCACTCTGTTGGCCAGGTCTTCTATATTTGTTGGCAGAGACTTGTGAGCAAGTTCAGGGTTGCATCTGTTTCCTGAAGCACCTTAATTGGTAGTCTGTAAATTCCTAGGGTGTTATTTTTTTTGCTAATGCCTTCAGTACAGCTTTGAATCCTACCTTCATTACTATTAATTGTTGCTACTTCCTGAATTGGTTCAGTGTCAACTAGTTCTTTTTGGTATAGTGACTGTGTATTCCCTCCATTTTCTTTTTATTTTTTTAGGGAGTTGGGGTTTTTTTTTTCTACTATTTTATTTACAAAATTCTAATACAACTTCAAACAAATTATTTCAATTTCCCTCACCCCCCCACACCCATCAAAATGTACAATCTAATGATTAATCCCCTCTCCCCTCTGTACATCCACATCCCTCTGCTTCTAGCCTCTCCCACCCCTCCGGGATCCTTATATTTATTCTATAATAACGGTCTTACACAATATTTATCCTTGTGGGACTGAGTTAGTTCACTCAGCATAATACTCTCCAGTCCCTCCCAAGTTAGGTAATAATTTACTAAATCATTGCTCCTATGTGCTGCATAGTATTCCATTGTGTGAATGTACCATAATTTCTCGAGCCACTCAGCTCACTAATGCCCAGCATGTCAATCTTTATTCATTCCATTTCATTTTTAACAACTTCCAATTCTTAGATTCATACTTCATACATTCTATGTTCTAATTATTAGTGGATGTTTGCAGCTATTTCTCCTCATTTTGAGACTAATCACATCAGTAAATGAAGGTCCTTCACTAGGTGAAAGCTTTACTCCATCCACATTATGGTAGACTCCACTTTGAGGGGGCAGCTCTTTCCCAGTCACATTTTGAGTGTCTTCCAACCTCAAGGGCTCATCTTCTGGCCCTGTATCCAACGATGTCCTTCCATTATCCAAAAGGGTTTTGAATGTATGTTATTTCAAAGTGGATGACCTGTCTCAGTCTGGAAGTTCCACTAAAACCTGTCCACTGTGGGTGATCCTGCTGGTATTTTAAATACTTGTGGCAAAGCTTCCAGCATCACAGCAACACGCAAGCCACCACCATACAGCAAAGTGACAGATGAGTGACGAGCCCAGTGTTACCGACAGTAAATACAACATGCACTTTGTCAGATGAATCTTGAACCAGAGGCTGGAAACTAAGGATATATGTGTGTAGGAGTGGAATCCTCAGAAGCATCAGGACTTTTGGTGAAGTACAGAGAAAAAATGTCTCATCTATGTTTTTATAGCCTTCTCTGTGTTTTCCTTCTTCAGCAATTAATGGCTATGTGATGGATACACTACCCGGCTTAGTAATGGCTCAGAATCAAAGGGTCCGATGGTACCTGCTTAGCATGGGCAGCAATGAAAATATCCATTCTATTCATTTCAGTGGGCATGTGTTCACTGTACGGAAAAAAGAGGAGTATAAAATGGCAGTCTACAACCTCTATCCAGGTACAAGCTGATGTGCATTTTTTCTTCTCTCTAATAAATAAATGTATATTCTAGACACTTGTCTGGGCAATAGGGGAAAAGAAGGCAAGTGCCCTGTTCTCAGATAACTCACTTTTCCAAATAACTTTAATCTACACAGGAATATTATATTAGTATATAAACAAGATTATTTCAGATGCACAAAAATGCTCTAAAGGAAATCTAGTGGAATAAATGTAGTACTTTCATTTTCCATCTCAAATCCCTCACAACATCAACAGTTCTCCAAAGAGTGATGGATCTGTGTATGAAACCAGTATATTGCTGAAGCAGAAATTACAATGTCCACCTCAAAATAGTAATGAAAGCTCTGAACTGGTCGGTAAAAGCGACTGACTCCTCCATTTCTCTGTTTTGTGTATATGATGCTTTGGACTCCAGCATGGATAGGATATGAGTAGATAGGCCAGGCAATTCTTGCCCACTTTCAGCTGGTTTCATTCACATTGTCCACACCTGGTACATAGTTAAAGCTGACTCTCTTTTTTTCTCATAAACTCTCCTTGGCGTGGTTGGTTTCACCTTTATTCTGGGTGATGATTTGTGACTCTTTCCTCAACCCTTCAGCATTCACCTCAAGGGTTTTTGGGTTTTTTTTATTCATTGTCTATTGAATTTTTATTTTTAAATTTTACATTGGTTTGTATTCAAAGTTCATATACATTGTGTCTCACACTATGCTTCATTCACATTGTGTTTGATAACATCATTCTCATTGTTTTTTTAAAAATCAATCAAAGTTGCAAGTAGAGATACCATTTGACCCAGCAATTCCACTACTTGGAATATACCCTAAAGAGACCATAACTGACATCCAAGCAGATATACGCACACCCATGTTTACTGCAGCTTTGTTCACAATAGCAAGGAGCTGGAAACAGCCTAAGTGCCCATTAGCAAACAAATGGATAGAGAAGCTGTGGTATATTCACACAATGGAATACTATGCAGCATTGAAAAACAAGGAACTCATGCAATATTATTCAAAATGGGTTACCCTGGAGGACATTATGCTGAGTGAAATATCTCAGTCACAAAAGGACAAATACTGCATGGTGCCACTGTTGTAGAATGAGGCTGACATCAGGGTGCAGGTAAGACTGAGAAAAAAATGGATAAATTATGTATACTGCATTGAAGCCGATGAGGGAGAGAACAGTTTAAAAATAATATATTTTAGGACATTATGATTATCATAAGAGTTTGGAATGAGGGTTACAGAGTGGAGTATATTCGGGGTGAGAGTGGGAGGGTGCGGGGGGATTGTATACCAATGAAGGAGTTTTTCTTTTGCTTTTAAAAAAGAGCGAACTGGGGGTGGGGGGGTGGGGGGGAGAAAAGTACAACAATGAATGAATGGAAATACACAATCTCTGTAAATATTCATTGAAATAATAATAATTAAAAATTGAACATAAAAAAATCAATCACCATTAAACCATGCCCACCTGTCTTTCCAGATCCCCACCAGATCTTTCTCATTTCCTTTACCCCCTCTCCCTCCACCAACCACATTGTGCGACCCTATGATTCCCCCCACCCTCCCTCACACCTCTTCCCCCCTTGGATCCTCATATACATTTTACTAGTTATTCTTCTGTTTTTACAATAATGATCCTATGCAATATTTATCCTTAGGAGACTGAGTTAGTTAACTCAGAAAAATGCCCTCCAGTCTCTGCCAAGTTATGCAGTAATTTTTTAAATCATTGCTCCTGAGTGCTGTGTATTCCATTATATGAATGTGCCACAATTTCTCAAGTGGTTGGACATTTGGGCTGTTTTCATGTTCTTGCAATGGTGAATAATGCAGCTATGAACATTGGTGTACAAGTCTCTATTTGTGCCTGCTATAATTTCCTTGGGGTATAGTCCTAGAAGTGAAATAGCTGGCTCATATGGGATTTCTATGATGAGCTTTTTTTATTTTACTCTTTTTTATTAGTTGCTGCAACTCCTTCAAAAATTTTTTATTATCCTGTAACTCTTGCTTCCCAAGTTTAGATAATGTGACAAAATTTGGTGTTCAAGTTTTCATAAAAACTTCTGGCAGATTTCAAACATGGATATGATGAGCTTTTTGAGGAAATGCCATACTGCCTTCTAGAGTGACTGTACCATTTTACAGTCCCACCAAAAGTGGATGAAAGTTCCTATCTCTTCACAATCTCTCCAACATTTATTGCTTCTTGTTGTTGTTGATTGCCCTCAAATCGAGCATGACTCATAGCGACCTTATGAACAAAAGGCCTGAAGCCTTTCTATAACTATTGTCATTTATCAAAGTGCATAGAGTTGCCAGAGGCATGTGTCCTATTAAACTTTGCCACGACTACTGTACTGGGATGGTATCTCATCGTGGTTGTGATCTGCATCTCTCTTGTTTTGTTATGTGCTGTCGAGTTGCCTGTGACTATGTACAACAGCTCTGAAGCCTGCCCTGTCCTGAGCCAGTCTCACTGACTCTGACACACCTATCTCCATCTGCCCAGTTACTGTACCAGTCCATCTCATCCAGAGTCTTCCTCTCCTGTGCTGTCCCTTCACCCTTCTGAGCATGATGTCCTTCTCCAAGGATCGGCCCCTGCTAGCTATGTGCCCAAAGTATGTGAGACAGAGCTTCAAAATCCTAGCCTCCAAGGAGAAACTTGGTTTCACCCTCTCCAGGATAGACTTACTTGTTTTCTTGGTGGTCCATGGTATGTTCAAGACTCTTCTCCAGCACCACAACTCAAAGGCATTGATTCTTCTTTCATCCTTAGTCATTTTCCAGGTCTCTGATGCATAGCAAGTAATTGCAAAGACTTTGGCCCAGATCAATGCACCTTAGTCTCTAGACTGATATCATTGCTTCTCAGTACTCTGGAGAGGTCCCTGACAGCAGATTTTCCCAATGCAATTCATCTTCTGATTTCCTGACTGCTGGTACTAAAAGTGTTGACTGTAGAGCCGAGCAAACTGAAGCTGTGAACAATCTCAATCTCTTCACTGTCTATAACTTTGTTGCCAACTGGCCCAGTGTTGAGAATCTTCGTCTTCTTGATGGTGAGCTTTAATCCATATTGAAGACTACAGTCCTTGAACACCTTCAGTAAGCGCTCAGGTCCTCCTCAGTTTCAGCAAGCATGGTTGTGTCATCGGCATAACGTAGGTTGTTGATGAGTCTTCTCCAATCCTGATGCCACATTTCTCCTCATCAAGTCCAGACTCCCGAATGATCTGTCCTGCAGGTAGATTGAAAAGGTATGGAGACAGGATGCATCTCTGATGCACTCCTTTCCTGATTTTGAGCCATGGAGTGTTTCCCTGCTCTGTTCTGAGGACAATTTCCTAATCTAAGTTTCACATGAGCACAATCAAGTGTTCTGGAATGATTTTGAGCATTTCTTCATGTGTCTGTTGGCCATCCTAATGTCTTCCTCTGTGCAAAGTCTTTCCATGTCTCTTGCTTATTTTGTAATGGATTTTTCCTGTGGAAGTCCTGTAATAGTCCATAAACTCTTGTTATGAGACCCTTGCCTGAGATTGTAATGCCAAATACATTTTTCCAGTCAGTGGGTTTTCTTTTCACCCTATTGGAAAATGTTTTTGATGTACACAGGGATTTTAATCATTAGTATGTCCCATTCATCAATTTTATCCTTTCCTGGTTGTGTATTTCTGGCTATATTTGTCAGCCTCTTTATACCACAGGTGAGGCCTTGTATGCTTGGTATCAATTTGTCTCTTATGATCTTATGGTTTTAAGGGCTTTATAGGTCTCTGACCCATCTTGAGTTGATTTTTGTGGATGGTGAGAAGAGGCGTGGATCCTCCTTCAGCTTTCTTCAGGTAGCAGTCCAACTTTGCTAGCAACATTTGTGGGAGAGGGTGTCATTTTCCCATTTGATAGGTTTGATTTCCTTGTCAAATATTAGTTGACCATAAGTAGATGGGTCCATTTCTGGGTTCTTGATTCTGTTCCATTGGTCCATGTGCCTGTCTTTGTACTAGTACCATGCTGTTTTGATTATTATAGCTGTGTAGTAGGTTTTTGGGGTTTTTTATGGTGAGAAAAAATTGTATTTAGAATTAGCCAGCTGGACTCAGATGATCCCAATTTTGTTGGCAACATCCAAAGCATCATCGTCAGGAGCAGGTCGAACACAGGCCTCCTTCTCTCCATCAGGCCTGATCAAAGTGTTGACCTTAGCCACATCAATGTCATAGAGCTTCTTTACAACTTTTTTGATTTGGTACTTGTTGGCCTTGACATCCACAGCGAACACAAGTGTGTTGTTATCTTCTATCTTCTCCATGGCTTCTATCTTCTCCATCAAGTTTCAGGGGAAACTTGATGATGGCATGGTGGTTAAGCTTGTTTCTCTTAGGGGTGCTCTTCTGGAGGTATCTGGGCTGCCTTTGGAGTCTCAGCCTCTTAAGCCGCCAGAAGGTGGGTGACGTGTGGATCTTTTTTTTTTTTTTTGGCTGTGGACGCCCTTCAGGACTGCCTTCTTGACCTTTAATGCCTTTGGCTTTGGCTTCAGTTTTGGGAGGAGCAGGGGTTTCCTTCTTCGCTTTTGGCACCATCTTTGCAGAAAGGCTGCATAGTAGGTTTTGAGATCAGGGAGTGCTATTCCTCCCACTTCATTCTTGGTTTTCAGAACTGCTTTGCTTATTTGGGGTCTCTTTCCAAATAAACTCTAGAATTGTCTTTTTTTATATCCTTTAAAAACAAATTCAGATTGCATTAAACATGTAGATTGCTTTTGGTAAGATTGTCGTTTTCACTATATTGAGTCTTCCTACCCATGAACTGGGAACATTTTTCCTTTTATTTAGTTAGGTCCTTTATTGTTTCTTGAAGAAATGTCTTGTAGTTTTCCTTGTAAAGGTATTTTGTGTCTTTAGTTATGTTTATTCCTAAGTATCTCAATTTGGGGTTGGCTATTCTAATAGGTATTGCTTTCTTATTTGACTTCTCTGTTTGCTTTGTTACTATAGAGGAATCCCACTGACGTTTGTATATTGATCTTGTATCCTACCACTCTATTAAACTGGTCTAGTAGCACTAACAGTTTTGGGGTTGGTGTTTTTTTGTTTTTGTTTTTGTTTTTTTTAAAAACAAAACAAAACAAAAACCTAACATGTTTTTTGTTGAGTCCTTGGGGTTTTCTGTGTACATTATCATATCAGTGGCATATAATGACAGTTTCACCATCTCTTTGCCAATCTGTTATTGTTGTTTGCTGTCAGGTTGATCACGACTCATAGCAACCCTATGAACAAAAGGCCTGAAGCCTTTCTATAACTATTGTCATTTATCAAAGTTCACAAAGTTTCCAGAGGCATGTTTTTTAGGAAGTGGATGTCACTCCTGCTTCCAAACCTGTCGTAAACTGGGAACTCCACCAAACACTGTCCACCATGGACAATCGTTATGGCATTTGACACCCCAGATGCACAAGGTTCAGCATCTCATCAACTCCAGGTTACCTCAGTACAGCATATAGACAGAAGAGTGCTGTACCACTTAGAAGAATGTTCCTCCAAAAAAATAACAACCAACTTTTAAATACAAAGGCCCTCTCTGAGGTCTTATGGATTCTAAACATGAGGCTTAAATAAAAAACAACCAATATAGTATATTTTTGTTGTTATGTGCTGTTGAGTCACCTGTGACCTATAACGACCCTATGTACAATAGCTCTGCAGCCTGCTCTGTCCTGAGCCAGTCTCATGGACTCCGACACACCTACTCCCATTGCCCCCATCACTGTATCAATCCATCTCATCTGGGATCCTCCTCTCCTGCGCTGTCCTTTCACCCTTCCGAGCATGATGTCCTTCTCCAAGGACCAGTCTCCCCGGCCACGTGCCCAAAGTATGTGAGACGGAACTTCAGAATTCTAACCTAAAAAAAAAAAAGAGAGAGAGAGAGAATCCTTGCCTCCAAGGAGAAACTTGGTTTCACCTTCCCCAAGACAGAACAATTTGTTTCCTTAGCGGTCCATGGTTTGTTCAAGACTCTTTTATCTAGATGCCTTTCATTTCTTTCTCTCACCTCTTGTTTATTGCTGTTTATTTAGCTTTACTCCTCCAGCTTCCTCCTAGTGGACTAGACTCAAGACGATATCACACTAGCCTCTCTCCTAAGCAGCTTATTTCTGCTCACTGGGGAACACATCTTTTGCTCTGAAAATTCTGAAGGTGCAGGCCAGTCCACCACCAAAGCATTCAGTCACTCCCGTCTCTCATTTCCCAGGGAGGACGAGAATCAAAAATTCAATCTCTAGTGCACCCAAATACAGAAATTTTGATTCTCCTCCTCCTCCTCCCTGGGAAATGAGAGAAGGGTGACTGAATGCTTTAGGAGACACTTTGGGTGCGAGTGGAGGAACCAGTGGAGGAACTGACTTTGAAACACCAATTATGTTATTCTGTATAAGTCAATGGATCTCATGCTAACTTTTCAGTGAAGAGAAATAATTGTTCCTTTTGCTTTTTATAAGGTGTGTTTGGAACAGTGGAAATGCTGCCATCCAAGACTGGAATTTGGCGGGTTGAATGCCTGATTGGTGAACACCTGCAAGCTGGAATGAGAGCTGTCTTTCTGGTGTATAGCAAAGGTGAGTAACACTCTGGGCCAGAGGCTCATTGCCTAACCATTCACATCACCTTCCCTCCTAGAATGGTTGCCTTTGTCAGGAATTAATACCAGCTCACAAGCTGTTGTCAAATTCAAAATTAATATTGCTAGTAGAAATCATCTAAGCCCTCAGAGGAAGGATGATATTCTTGGGGCTTTGAGTATTTTGAATTTGAAACTCTAGATATTTATTTAATAAATTGGTGCTAAAAGTTTTTGGGTTGTTTGTTTTTTTTTCCTTTCACACCTGGATGGAGCACTAAGATCCTGGGAGAATATTTTGAGATTGGAGTCAGAAAATCAAAAGGGTCGAACTCGCTCAGCATATCTTAAGCTCAAGGAACTGAAGAACAAATTCAAACCTCGAGTTGCTATAATCAAGGATGCTTTTGGCAGAATGTTAAATGATCTCGGAAGTATTAAAAGAAGATGGAAGGAATATACTGAGTCCCTGTATCGAAAGGAATTGGCAGACACAGAAGAATTTCATGAAACAACATCTGAGCAAGAGCCTATGGTGATGAAAGAAGTAGTTCAGGCTGCTTTGAAGGATATGGCAAAAAAAATAAGGCTCCAGGAATAGATGGTATACCAATTGACATATTTCAGTTAACAGATGCTGCCATGGATGTGCTCACCAAATTGTGCTAAGAAATCTGGAGAATGACCACTTGGCCAACTGACTGGAAGAGATCGATATTTGTTCCTATCCCAAAGAAAGGTGACCCAACAGAATGTGGAAACTACAGAACAATCTCACTGATTTCACATGCAAGCAAGATTTTACTGAAGATTATCCAAAAACGACTGGAACAGCACATCAACAGAGAACTACCAGAAGTCCAGGCTGGGTTTAGAAGGGGTCGTGGTACTAGAGATTTTGTAGCTGATGTTAGATGGATCTTGGCCGAAAGCAGGGAATACCAGAGGAATGTCTATCTGTGTTTCATTGACTATGCAAAGGCATTTGACTGTGTAGATCATAACAAACTATGGCTGACTCTGAGAAGAATGGGAATCCCAGAACAGTTGATCGTTCTAATTCGAAACCTATACTTGGACCAGGAGGCAGTCGTCAGAACAGAGCAAGGGAATACTGCATGGTTCAAAATTGGGAAGGGCATACACCACAGGGATGCATCCTATCTCCATAGCTTTTCAACCTATATGCAGAACAGATTATCCGGGAGGCTGGGCTCTATGAGGAGAAATGTGGGGTCAAGATTGGTGGACGATTTATCAACAATCTGCGTTATGCGGATGACACAACCCTGCTTGCTGAAACTGAGGAGGACCTGAAGCACCTGCTGCAGAGTGTCAAGGACTGCAGCCTACAGTATGGATTGAGGCTCAATGTCAAGAAGACAAAGATTCTCACCACTGGACCAATTGGCAGCATCAGGATGGATGGTGAAGAGATTGAGATTGTACACAGCTTTAGTTTGCTTAGCTCCACAGTCAATAGTCTTGGCACCAGCAGCCAGGAAATTAAAAGGCGCATTGCCATGGGAAAGTCTGCTGTTAGGGACCTCTCCAAAGTTCTGAAGAGCAATGATGTCTCTCTGGAGACTAAGGTGCGTCTGATACAGGCCATGGTCTTCGCAATCACCTGTTATGCATCAGAGAGTTGGACAATGACCAAGGAGGACAGAAGGAGAATTGATGCCTTTGAGCTGTGGTGCTGGAGAAGAGTATTGAGAGTAGTATGGACTGCTAGGAAAACAAACAGATTCGTCCTGGAAAGGGTTAAACCAGGTGGCTCCTTGGAGGCAAGGATTCTGAGGCTCTGTGTAACATATTTTGGACATGTTGTGAGGAGAGACCAGTCCTTGGAGAAGGACATCATGCTTCGTAGGGTGGAGGGACGGTGCAGGAGAGGAAGGCCCTCTATGAGGTGGATTGATTCAGTGACTGGAATAATTGGGATGGGAGTGTCAGAGACAGTGCAATTGGCACAGGATAGAGCGGAGTTTAGGGCTGTTGTACATAGGGTCACTATGAGTTGCAGGCGACTCGATGGCACGTAAGAACAACAACAATTTTGATTTAGTACCCAAAATAACCTACAAATATCACTTGGAAGAATTTGGAAACTTACTCCTCAGTCACCTGGCAGAGATCATGACGATGGTGCAGGATAGGGCAAGGTTCAGATCTGTTCGCAAGGTCACTATGAGTCGTAGTTGATTTGCCAGCATCTAACAGTCACAACAGGGAGCTCTGATGGCCTAGTGGTAAGAAGCTGTGCTGCAATCCTGAGGGCATGCAGTGAATCCGCCAGATACTCTGCAAGCCGAGCCATTTCCTCCCATGCAATTAATGAAAGTGTCTCTGAAAACCCTCAATAGATATGAATACTGATTTCCTGAGTTATGAAATGTGAATAACTGTAGTACCTACCTGTTTGGGTGAACTAAAAAAGATATTGTTGATGCTGAGTGCCACTGAGTTGACTACAACTCATAGTGACTCTGTGAACAACAGTTCGAAACCTTGCCCTATCCTGGATGTACTCAAGCCCATTGTTAGATATCATGTCAGTCCATCTCATTGGGCGTCTTCCTCTCCTTCTCTGACTCTCCACTTTCCCCAGAACAATGTATTTTTTTAAAGTCCTGGCCCCTCCTGACAACATACCCAAAGTATGTGAGACAGAATCTCCCCATCCTTGCCTCTAAGGAGCACCCTGGCTGCTCTTCCTCCAAGAGAGACATGTTCATTCTTTTGACAGCCCATGGAATAGGGAACATTCTTTTCCAACACTACAGTGACATATATTCTTCTGCTGTCAGCTTTATTCACCTTGCAGATTCCAGATGCATAGGCAGCAAATTAAAAGACCAAGGCTTAGTTCCAGCTCACCTTAGTCTTTAAACTAACTTTGTTGCTCTTTAGCAATTTGGAGAGGTCCTTGGCAGCAGATTTTCCCACTGCATGAGTCCTTGACTGCTGCTGCTATGAGTGTTGATTGTGAATCCAAGTAAATTAAGTCCTTGACAACTCCAGTCCCGTGGCACAAATTTTTGTCTTCTTGAGATGGAATTCATGTTGAAGACTGTAGTCTCTGATCTTCTGCAAGTGCTTCAAGTCCTCTTCACTTTCTGCAAACAAAGTAGCATAGTTTTCTCATGCTCCATGGTCCTGTCAACTTTCTATGTCTATGATAGTAATGCCTAAGACTACATTTAAGTTGTTGTTAGGTATCATCGAGTCAAATATGATCCATTGCGACCTATGAACAATAGATCTGAAGCTTGTCCTATCCTGTGCCATCCTCACACTTCCTGACACATGAGAGCCCATTGCAGCAGTCGCCATGTCAATCTACCTGGTCGAGGGTCTTCCTCTTCCTCACCAACCCTCTGCCTTTCCAAGCATTATGTCCTTCTCCAAGGAACAGCCCCTTCTAGCAACATGCCTCCAAGGAGCACTCTGGCTGCACTTTCTCCAGGACATGTATGTTTGTTCTTTTGACAGTCCATGGGATATTCAGTACTCTTCTTCAACACCACAGCCCAAAAGCATCAGTTCTTTTTCTGTCATTCTTATTCATTATCCAGCTCTCAGATGCACAAGTGATCAGAAAGACTATGGCCTAAATCTGATGCCCCTTAGTCTGCAAACTGACATCATTGCTCCTCAATAATTTGGAGAGGTCCCTAACTGCAGACTTTCTTATGCAATATAGCTTCTGATTTCCTGACTGCTGGTACCAAGGGCATTTATTGTGGATCTAAGTAAGATGAAGTTGTTGATAGTTTCAATCTTTTCTCCATTTGTCGTGATGTTGCCTCTCAATCCAGTGATAAGAATCTTTGCTTTCTGGACATGAAGATACAATCCATAATGAAGGCTGTATTCTTTAATCTTCTGGAACAAATGCTTCAAGCCCTTCTCACTTTCAGCAAGCAAGGTTGTGTCATCTGCATAATACAGGCTATTGATGAGTCTTCTTCTGATCCTGATGCCACATTCTTCTTCAGAGAGTCCAGCTTCTTGAATAATTTACTCAGCATACAGATTGAATAGGGATGGAGAGAGAGAATATAACCCTCAAACACGTTCTTAATTTTAAATCATGTAGTATTCCCTTGCTCTGTTTCACACGAGCACAATTAAACTCTCTGGGACTCCTCCCATTCTCCTCAGTGTCAGCCATAACTTGTTATGAACCACACAGTCAAATGCCTTTGCATAGTCAATAAAGCACAGATAGACGTTTTTCTGGTATTCTTCACTTTCAGTCAGGATCCATCTGACATCAGCAATAATATCCCTGGTGCCATGCCCTTCTCTAAATATTGCTTGAACTTCTAGCAGTTCCCTATGTATATATTGTTCTAGTTGTGGTTTTGTTTTGTTCTAGCTGTTTTTGAATGATCCTCAACAGTATTTTGGTTGCATATGATATTAAGAATATTGTTCAATAGTTTTCACATTGTTAGATCACCTTTCTTGGGAATGGAAACAAACATGTACCTCTTTTAATCCATTGGCAGACAGATCCTCCAAATTTCCAGGCATAGACTTGTGAGTGCATCCAGAGCTGCATCTGTTAACGGAAAGAAGTCAAATGGTATCCCATCAATTCCTGGGCTGTATTTTTTGCCAATGCCTTCAGTGGAGCCTAAACTTACTCCTTAATTACCATTGGCTCCAGCTCATATGATGATGTTGTTATTGTTGCTATGTGCCATCAAGTCATTTGCAACTCATAGCAACCCTATGTACAACAGCTTTGACCCCTGCTCTATCTTGAGCCAATCTCACTGTCAGGAAGTACTAGTTCTTGGAAAAAGACATCATTTTGGGAAGGATGGAAAGCCCATTGATTGCCAGGGTTGATTCGGCTGAGCTGGCTGGCTAGGCAGGTGTCTCCTTCCTCCCTCACTGGCCCATGTGCATCCCTCCCAAAGCTGCGTGCTCAGTTGAAGAGAACAATGATTCCTGATAGAAGGAAGACCGTCCTTTGGTCAAGGGTATATGAGTATCTGCACTCCCCTGCTAGAACCTCCAAATAAGCTCTTAAGAACCAGCCTGGTTGTACTCCTCTAAGACAGACATGTTGGTTATTTTGGAAGTCCATGCGATTTACCATACTCTTTGCTAACATCACCATTCAAAAGCATCAGTTTTTCTTTAGTCTTCTTTATTCATTATCCAACTTTCAGATGCATAAGAAGCAACTGAAATGCACACCCATGTTGATTGCAACTTTGTTCACAATAGCAAAGAGTTGGAAACAACGTGAGTGCTTATCAACAAACAAATGGATAGAGAAGCTGTGGTATGTTCACAGAATGGAATACTATGCTTTGTTGAAAAACAAGGAACTCATGAAATATTATACAACATGGTTGACCCTGGAAGATATTATGTTGAGTGAAATATCCCAGTCACAAAAGGACAAATACTGCATAGTGCCACTGTTGTGAAATGGGACTGACATTGGTGTTGGGGGGGAGACTGAGAAAGATGGGATAAATAATGTATACTGCATTGAAACAGATGAGGGAGAGAACTATTTAAAAGGGATATATGATTAGGTATTATTGTCATAACAGGAGTCCAGAACGAAGGCTGCATAGTGGAGTATACTTGGGGGAGGGACTGTATAACAATGAAAGTTCTTTTACTTTTCAAAGAGAAGAGCAACAAATTGGGGCGGGGGGGGCGGCAGGGAGAAAAATGCAATAATGAATGAATGGAAATCCAAAGTCGCTGTAAATTTTCATTAACATTAATAATAATAATAATAAAAATATAC
>NW_006400019.1:2662558-2663460 GCF_000299155.1 Elephantulus edwardii | reverse complement strand
CAGAGACAATGAGCTTGGCTCAAGATAGAGCAAGTTTCAAAGCTGTTGTACATAGGGTCGCTATAAGTTGTAGGTGACTCAGTGGCACATAACAACAACAAACATCTCTGAAGTTCATACTCTGTACTTCCAATGAATGTTTTCTCTGTTTTATTTCAGAGTGTCAGACTCCTCTGGGAATGGCTTCTGGACACATTAGAGACTCTCAGATTACAGCCTCAGGACACTATGGTAAATATTGTTACTTCTCTCCAAGAATCTTCACTGATGCTAATTTTTCATTTCTGTTAGAATCAGATAACCAATCCATGTCTGTGCTTACTTCATTTTACTCCTCTCAAATCCATCTCCTTCTCTCCATTTTCAAATGTGAACATTTTAATTCAGACCATGATCATTTCTCATATGAGCAGTGCCACTACCTGTGTGGATGATTTCCATGCCTTATTACTTTTCTTCAATTCATTCTCTTCACTGCAGCAGAAATATTTCCAAAGCACAATTCAAATCATATCACTCCCTGTTTAAATCATCTTGGTAGTTTCCTGTTAACTTCAGAACAAGGACTTGCAAGGCTGAACTCTGCTAAAATCTCTATTCTCATCTACTAACATTACTGCCCCTAGCACTCTGTCTCTGCTGAGTGTGCCCTGCCTTTTTACATGTGCTTACTTCATCTATTAAAATGAGTCTTTCTGTACTTTAGGTTGTGTCTTGTAAATTCTTTCAAGCCTTTAATGACAAAGTTGTATAGCCTTTATGAAGAATTTTATCCACCACAACAAGATAAAAGTAAATAATCCAACAGAAAAATGGGCATAGGATATGAACAGACACTTCACCAAAGAAGACATTCAGATGGCCAACAAGCACATGAAGAAATGTTCAAAATCCCTAGCTCT
>NW_006400019.1:2656386-2661829 GCF_000299155.1 Elephantulus edwardii | reverse complement strand
GAAAAATGCAACAATGAATGAATGGAAATCCAAAGTCTCTGTAAATTTTCATTGAAATTAATAATAAATTAAAAAAATTGTATAACTCTCCATACAAAAAAAAGGCAGAATAAAAATGAAAAACACAAGAGAAAAGGAGAATTCTTGACATTTTCTGTGGGGTCATGAACATATTTCGGTGTAGCACTTTCCATATTGTACTGTGACAGTATCAGAGTAGGCTTTGAACTCCTTGAGGTTAGTGTAGCCTCTGTATTACTGTCATTTTTGTAATGTGCTGTGAGCTTTTTACTTGATTGCAACATTGCACAGGAGGAGACTGCCCATCTTTGTCCTGCAGAGCAGATGGATTTGAACTGCCAGCCTGTAGGTTGGCAGTTCCGGGGGGTGGAGGGATATTTTTTTAAAAAGACTTTAAAGTTATATACTGAAACAATATTATTTCCCCCCCTCTACAACTAGGACTGTTGTTGTTGTGTGCCATCAAGTCGGAACCAACCCATACCTGACCCAGTAGCAGGTTTTCAGAGGCATTTAATCACACAGGAGGAGATTGCCCATCCATCTCTCATGGTAGATTTGAACAGTGTGCCTTTGGTATTGTGGTTCAGATTCTTACCTCTTAGCCATCAGATATTTCTCAATAGTTTCATTCCCAAGCATCTAAGATCAAGCAAATAGAATCTAATCTATCTCTCTCTTTTCTTGGGCAAAGGAGAGTGGGCTCCAAGGCTCGCCAGACTTCACTATACTGGATCAGTCAATGCCTGGAGCACCAAGGCTCCCTTTCCTTGGATCAAGGTAAGAAAATTATCAGTGAGGACAGATATGTCAATACTCATCACATTTCTTCCTTTTGCAAGCCCAAAGATACAGAGATAGATAGAGAGATAGATAGATAGATAGATAGATAGATAGATAGATAGATAGATAGATAGATAGATGATAGATAGAGCGGTGTACAGAATGTCATTTAACAGATGGGTAATCTAAAGAATGGAGTTTGTGATTTATACAAAACCAGTATGGAACAAAAGACTTGGAAATAGAATTGGTAATATTAAATTGTCTTGTTTCTTTGCTATTAATCTTTTTACTAGGATTAGGATATATGCATACTTTCTATGAGATCAAACTCACTATCTTCCAAGACTACCTAGGTGTCTAAATTCTCTTGTCCCTCATCACATGGGCAAAAATGTATTGTTTTTATTTTCTAAAACTCATTCAATCTTTCTCACACATTTCACATCACAGGGTAGTAAAGAAAACCTACTAAATTAGTATCAGCTGATAAAATACTTAAAACCTATCATTAAAAATATGTATGTCTTTAAGTGAACTAAAGTTTTAAAAAGAATTTGGTCTTACAGATTTTTTTCACTCCCGTATTTCCAAGAAAAATATGAGAACCATGACACCAAAGCACATGTATTTAAAGATTTACATTTTTCAATAAACACATTTTTAAAGAAACAGGTAAGACTTATTTTAATCATATATTTTAACTTCACCAATCAAAAAATAATATCATTTCATATGTAGGAAAGCAGGCTTTTGGACCCTTTCTTGAGCATATAGAAACATCTTTTTTTCCTTTCTGCTACATGAGAGTTGAGGCCAAGTTGGGAATGTCAAGACAATCTCTCTGCCTGATGTCAGGACAGGCTCCTTCTAAGCACTTCAGTCAAGAAACAGGAAGAAAATGGGTCTGTTTTTAGCTGTGCTCTCTACCTATCTAGTATGCTTCCTACCTCTGGCCTCACAGCTTGTAAAGAGGGACTTTGGTACACATTTTACTACCTACTTCCCTACTTCTCACATACTTTGGGCATGTTAGCAGGGGGCCCAGCCCCTGGATCATGCTCACAAAGGTAAAGAGTTCGTAAAGGAGACGAAGACCCTTAGCAGATGGTTTGACACAATGACTACAGTAATTGGCTTACGCACAGCGGAGATCATGAGGATGGAGCAAGATTGGACAGGGCATCGTTCTGTTGCTTGTAGAGTCACTATGAGTCATAGCTGACTCAACAGCACATAGCAACAACAACATAACAAACATATGACGCTAAAGATAGGGAAACAGAGGTCTTAGTCTAAACCAGGACAACTGCAGTGGGAGGAAAGAGGATACAATGTGTAGTTACAGAACTTCTAAATGGATAGGAAGGCAAGGAGATTTCAAGACAAAGTGAAATGTTTTAGACTAGGAGATAAAACAATGTTTCATAAGATAATCTCTAAGAAAATGAGTAAGCCCCACCAAAATATAGACAACTATAAAGACTTAGCAAACACCAAAACAATAAAAGTAAAGAAAATTTCAAGAAAAGCCTTAAAATTAACTCAGCACAGAAAAGCAGAGGGAACAAAGAAAATCAACAGCACCACAAAAATGAGTGCAGAAAAATGACAGCAATAAAACCATACCTATCACCCTTTTGGCCAGAACTAATCTCAAAGACAGCACAATAGAGAAATCAAGCTTTAACAGGTTTGAAGAGAGACAACTCCACGATAATAATAGGAGACTTCAGTACAGCACTTCCAATGAAGGGCAGATGACTAGGAAAAAATTAAACAAAGACTTAGAGCCTCACAGGTGGCCACTGAAGATTTGTAACCTGACACACTACATGGCATGCTGAATGAAACTAGAATTAGTGTCTTACAGAAGGGAGCTCTGGTGGCATAGTCCATAGGTAGTTATTCTGTTAGCCCAAAGGCATAGCCTTTCTGGCAGTTCAAAGCCACCAGCTGCTCCCTAGAAGGAAGATGAGCAATCTCTTCCCATGAAATTTACAACTTTGGAAACCCCACAGAGAGTTAGCCGTGAGTCAAAACTAACTCCACAGTAAGGACAGTGAGTTGAGTTCTACTACAACTGCTATGACTACGATTCCTCACAGCTGAACTTCCCTCGAGGCTTGGCATTTGGGTTAGCAGTGTAAATCCACATTACTACACCATCATAAAAACATTTCGTTTTTTTTATCATTGTGTGTGTGTGTGTGTGTGTGTGTGTGTGTGTGTGTGTGTCTGTGTGTGTCTGTGTACCGTCAGATCAGATCTGACTGGTACAGGAGATTGTCCCTCCTTTCCCGGCAGAGCATCTGGTGGATTCGAACCATGCGCCTCTGGGATTGCAGTGCAGCTTCTTGCCACTAGGCCACCAGAGCTCCCCTATAAAAACATTTCTTAAAAGAGCTAACCATTCTTGGCCACCTTGCCATTATTCACTCATTCATTCCAACAACTTGCTAAGCATCAGTGTTATCTTGTAGTTGGCAGGTACCTTATGAAATGCAGATCTGAACCTTTCCCTATCCTGCCATCCTCCCAAGGTCCATTAGGCTCAAGCCTATTGTTATAGTCACTGTGACAATCTGTCTCCTTTAGGAGCTTCCTATATTTCCCTGACCCTTCACCTTACCCAGGAGGATGTCTTATACCAAGGACTGGCCCGTCCTGAAAATATGACCAATGTATATGAAACAACATTTAACCATCCTTGCCTCTAAGGAGTACCCTAGCTGCCCCCCTCCAAGACAGATTTGTTTGTTCTTTGTGCAGTCCATGAGATATTTAGCCAACACCCAATTCAAAGGCATGAAATCTTCAGTCTTTCTTATTCAGGATCCAACTTTCAAATGAAACAATTGAAAATACCATTTGGCTTGGATCAAACACACGTTAGTCTTTAAATTTACATTCTTGCTCTATAAAGCACTTTGGAGAGTTCCTTAACATCAAATTTTCCCTATGTAACATATCTTTTAATTTCTCAACTGTTGCTACCCTGGGTGTTGATTGTGGACCCAAGTATAATGAAATCATTGACTACTTTACTCTTTCTTTCATTTATCATAATGTTGCCTATTAATCTTGGTTTCTTGATATTAAGGTGTAGTACATATTGAAGTCTGTAATCTTTGATCATCTGCAGTAAGTGCTTCAAGTCCTTCTCACTTTCAGCAAGCAAGGTTGTGTCATTTGCATAACACAGGTTATTGATAAGTCTTCCTCCAAACCTGATCCCACGTTTTTCTTCATAGAGTCCAGCTTCTCAGATAATTTGCTCAGCATACAGATTGAATTAGGTACAGAGAAAGAACATAACCTAGAAATACACCTTTCCTTACCATGCAGTGTTCACTTTTTCTGTTTGGACAACTGCTTCTTGGTTTATGTGTCAGTTTCTCATGAGCACAAGTAAGTGTTCTGAGATTCTCATTCTTCTCAATGTTAGCCACAATTCGTTATGATCCATACAATAAAACACAAGTAAATACCTTTCTGGCTTTCTCCAGAATTAAAAAATAAAAACGGAAGAATACACTCTGTATTTCTCAAGGTGAAAGAACTGAAGAACAAATTCAAGCACTTATATGTAATACTGAAGGATTCTATGAGCATAATCTTGAATGATGCAGGAAGCATCAAAAGAAAAGGGAAGGAATACAGAGTCACTGTACCGAAAAGAATTGGTCAAAGTAGTCTATGATCAAGAACCAATGGTGCTGAAGGAAGAAGATCAGTCAACACTGAAGGCATGGAAAAAACTAAGGCCCTAGGAATTGATAGAAAACCATTTGAAGTACTTCAAGAAACATATTCAGTCCTGGATGTGCACTAGACTATGCCAAGAAATTTGAAATACAGCTACCTGGCCAACTGACTGTAAGGGATCCATATTTATTCCCACCACAAGAAGATGATCCAATAGAATGTAGAAATTATTGAACAGTAAAATCAACACTCTTGGTACCAGCAGCCAGGAAGTCAAAAGACAAACTGCTTTGGGAAAATCTGTTGGGGACCTTTCCAGAGTACTGAAGAGCAATGATGTCTGTCTGGAGACTAAAGTGTACCTGATCCAAGTCATGGTCTTCACAATTACTTGCTATGCATTGGAAAGCTGGACAATGACTAAGGATGATAGAAGGAGAATTGATGCCTTTGAGTTGTGGTGCTGGAGAAGAGTATTGAATATACCATGGACTGCTAGGAGAACAAACAGGTTCATTGTAGAGAGGGTGAAATCAGGCTGCTCCTTGGAGGCAAGGATTCTAAAACTCTGTCCGACACACTTTGGGCTTGTTGCAAGGAGGGACCAGTCCTTGGAGAAAGACATCATGCTTGGGAAGGTGGAGGGACAGCACAGGAGAGGACGACACTGGATGAGATTGACTCAGTGACTGGGGTATTGGAGGTAAAGGTGTCAGAGACAATGAAATTGGCACGGGATAGATCAGGGTTCAGAGCTGTTGTGCATAGGGTCACTATGAGTGGCAAGTGACTGGATGGCATATAACAACAACAATTATTAATATCACATGCTAGCTAAATCTTGCTGAAGATTATCCAAAAGCATCTATAGCCATATATAGACAGAAAACTTTCAGAAATTCAAGATTTCAGCAAGTTGGATAAGCGGAGA
>NW_006400019.1:2652874-2654639 GCF_000299155.1 Elephantulus edwardii | reverse complement strand
GTGCGATTGGCACAGGACAGAGCGGAGTTTAGGGCTGTTGTACATAGGGTCGCTATGAGTCGCAGGCGACTCGACAGCACATAACAACAACAACAACACTGGAGTGAGATAGTATCTCTTTGTGGTTTTTATTTGCATTTCTTTTACTGCCAGTGATTTTGAGCATTACTTCATGTGTCTGTTGGCCACCTGAATATCTTCCTCTGTGAAAAGTCTTTTGATGTCTTTTGCCCATTTTGTAATTGTGTTGTCAGTCTTTTTCTTGTGGAGGCCCTGTAGGTTTCTGTAAACTTTTTATATGGGACCCTTGTTTGAATTGGTATTTCCAAATTTTTTTTCCCCAGTCAGTATGTTCTTTTCACTCTGTTGGCAAATGTTTTTGATGTGCACAGGGATTTAATCTTTAGAAGGTCCCATTTATCAATTTTATCCTCTCCAGACTGAGCATTTCTGAGTATACTTGGCAGTCTCTTTATACCACAGACTAGGGCATCTAAGCTTGATCCCAATTTGTCTATAATAAACTTTATTGTTTGGGGCTTTACTCCCAGGTCTCTGATCCACCTTGAGTTGATTTTTGTGTATGGTGTGAGATGTGGATCCTGTGTCAGCTTTCTGCAGGTAGCAGTCCAGTTTTGCTAGAACCATTGTTGAAGAGGTGGTCATTTCCTCATTTGATGAGTTTTATTTCCTTGTCAAATATCAGTTGACCATAGATAGCTGGATCCATTTCTTTTTTTTTTTTTTTTTTTTACTCGCAAATTTTAAAAATGTCTTGTTCTTTTTTCCTTGGATGCGGCTTGGATCCATTTCTGGATTCTCGATTCTGTTCCATTGGACTATGTGCCTGTCACTGTACTAGTACCATGCTGTTTTGGTTACTACTGCTATAAGTAGGTTTTGAGGTCAGGGAGTGCTTTGCTCCCACTTTATTCTTGCTTTTCAGATGTGTTTTGCTTATCTGGGGTCTCTTGACAATTTCCCTTTTGTTCTCCTTGAAAAATGAATTTGATATCTGGATTGAGATTCAATTGAACAGGTAGATTGCTTTTGATAAGATTGTCATTTTCACAATATTGCGTCTTCCTATCCATTAACAGGGCATTTCCCCCCCCCCCATTTATTTCTATCTTTTATTGTGTCTCACAGAAATGTTCTGTAGTTTCTTTTATACAGGTCTTTTGTGTCTCTAGTTAGGTTCACTCCCAAGTATCTAAATTTGTATTTGGATATTGTAAATGGTATTGCTTTCTTAGTTTCCTTCTCTGAGTTTCCTTTGTAACTGTAGAGGAATCCCACTGATTTTTTGATGTTGTTGTGGTGATGGTTTTTGTTGTTGTTATGTCCTGTCGAGTCGCTTGTGACTCATAGCGACCCTAAACAGCCTACAACAGCCCTAAACCCTGCTCTGTCCTGTGCTAAACACACTGTCTCAGATACGGTCATCTCAATTACCCCAGTCACCGAATCAATCCACCTCATGGAGGGTCTTCCCCTACTGCGCTGTCCCTTCAACCTCCCAAGCATGATGACCCTCTCCAAGGACCTGTCCCTCCTTACAACATGTCCAAAGTATGTCAGACGAAGCCTCAGAATCCTTGCCTCCAAGGAGCAGCCCGGTTTAACCCTCTCCAGGACAAATCTGTTTGTTTTCTTGGCAGTCCATGGAACATTCAATACTCTTCTCCAGCACCACAGCTCAAAGGCATCAATTCTCCTTCTATCCTCCTTGGTCACTGTCCAACTCTCTGATGTATAACAAGTG
>NW_006400019.1:2645530-2652774 GCF_000299155.1 Elephantulus edwardii | reverse complement strand
GGTGGTAGTGGTTGGCTTTGCTGCTCTTGCTATTGGGTGCATCCGAGTGGACTAGCGACCCTCTCAACATCACATGGATGGAGAGATGGAAACCTTGCCCTGTCCTCACGATCTCTGCCATGGAAGCCCACACACAAGCGGCGCGCGCGCGCGCGCAGGCTTTTGAGCCTGACTTCAGCACATAAAAGACTGGATGCCTTAGCCAGGATCTCCAGTTACTGACCACCCATCCTAGGGGCTTGATCTGTATAGCTTTCATAAGGAGCAGATGGGTTCCAACCACACTTTTCAGTTAGTGCCTGAGGACTTTAACCACTGCAAATCCAGGACTCCTTGATCCATTGTTGTGTACCGTCAACTTGGAAACCAACCCATAGCTGACCCTCCAGCAGGTTTTCAGAGACAGTAATTCACATGGGAGGAGATAGCCCATCCTTCTCCCGTGGAACACCTGTTGGATTCTGACGCGTGTACCTTTGAGATTGCAGGGCAGCTTCTTACCACTAGGCCACCAGAACCGCCTAATTATTGTTTTGGATTAAGAAAAATGAAGTTCTCTTTAACTAAATTTAATTATTGTTTGGATAATCTTGTGTTTCCCCTGTGATACTTTGTAGTATGTCATGGTTACATTTAAAAGCCATAAATAAAAGGCAAGATTTCTCCATATACAGAACAAACAGAATTTGGCCAATCTTTAAACAAATGCTAGTGATTATGGAACAAATAATTCAAGAGGCTGGACTATATGAAGAAGAATGTGGCATCAGGGTCCAAGGAAGACTCATTAATAACCTGTGCTATGCAAATGACACAGCCTTGCTTGCTGAATGTTAAGAGGACTTTAAATGCTTCCTGCAGAAGATCAAAGACTACAGCCTTAAATGTGGATTACATCTTAACATCAAGAAGATGAAAATCCTTAACACTATCATGATAGAGAAAAGATTGAAATCATCAATAATTTCATCTTACTTGGATCCACAATCAACACCCTCTTTACCTATAGGAGATCAGGAGATGTATTACTTTGGGAAAGTCTGCTGTCAGGGACCTCTCCAAAATACTGAAGAGCAATGATGCCAGTTTGAAGACTAAGATCTTTCTGATTCCGGTCATGTTCTTTTCAGATATTTGCTGTGCATCTGAGAGTTGGACAATGAATAAGGTTGACAGAAGAAAAACTGATGCCTTTGAGTTGTGGTGTTGGAGAAGAGTACTGAAAATTCCATGAACTGTCAAAAAGAACAAATATGTTTTGGAGAAAGTGCAACCACTTCATCTCACATATTTTGAGCATGTAGCTAGGTTAGGCTATTCCCTGGAGAGGGATATCATACTTGGAAAAGTGGAGGGATGGTGAAGGAGGGGAAGAACCCCAACCAGGTGGACTGCTCCAGTGACTGCAGCAATGGGCTTGAATGTGTCAGAGGTTGTGAGGACGGCACAGGATAGGACAGGGTTCAGATCTATTGGTAATAGGGTCACCGTGAGTTATAGTCAGTTCAATGGCACTTAACAACAACTGATTTATATATGTTACTAATTCTACTTTGGCCACAAATAAAGAGACGTTTACTGAAGAATGCTGTAATATTTGGTTTAACTTGTTTAAGAGCAATGCTATAAATGTATCATTATTTTCTACTCCATAGGAACGGAGCACCAGTGGAACAGTGGTTTAGGCACTGGGCTGCTAACTAAAGGGTTAGCAGTTTAAAGCCACCTGCCATTCTGAGGGAGGAAGAGCAGACTATCTGCTCCTCTAAGGATTAACACATCAGAAACCCCATGGGCAGTTCCTCTCTGTCCTGTAGAGACATTATGAGTTGTAATTAACTCAGTGGCAGCGAAGTTTGGGGTTTATTCCATAGGAAGAAAAGAATTGTGACATACCAGGACAATATTTTTTTAAAGCACCTGTATTATTACTCTGATATTAATATGTATTTCATCAATACATATACAAAGAATTGTATTACCAAGAATTTTTTAATTAATTTTAATGAACATTCACAGAGACTTTTGATTTCCATTCATTCATTATTGCTTTTTTTTCCCCTGCCCACCCCTTCCCCCAATTTGCTCTTCTATTACAAAGATTTTTTGATGCCGCCAAACCTTTACTTTTTTTACATTTGGTGTATTTGTCTCAATCTCTCTTTATAGGTCTTCTTTGGTAATGTAGATTCATCTGGGATAAAACACAATATATTTAATCCTCCAATTGTTGCTCAGTATATCCGTTTGCATCCAACACATCATAGCATACGCAGCACTCTGCGCATGGAGTTGATGGGCTGTGACTTAAACAGTAAGTACCAAGGCATCCCACGTCCTTCCATCTCCCTACCCGGGCGTGGGGGGGTGCTGTAACCAACCCCACTCTTTGCCCAGAGCTGAGAAGTTCCTCGGGATGGGGAAATACTAAGACTAGAAAAATTCTAAATAGACTCACAACTTGGTCATTCTAATTATGGAGTTGAGCCCTCGGAGCAGCCACCTCCTACACTGCTATTAACAAGACAAAGTGCACAAGAACTGAGCAGGACTGAGCAGAAAACCAGGGACATGGCGACAATAAGTAACACATGCCAAAGTGAATACTTCCTAAGTGAATTCATGGTGAGTTGCCTTTGAGTGAGTCCAGGCTGCAGCATGGCTTTGTGATGGCATCCTCCCTGCATTTCTCAGGTTGTGGCATGCCGCTGGGAATGGAGAGTAAAGCAGTAACAGATGCGCAGATCACAGCTTCATCCTACTTCACCAATATGTTTGCCACCTGGGCTCCTTCACAGGCCCGACTTCACCTCCAGGGCAGGACCAATGCGTGGAGACCACAGGTAAGAGACAATAGACTGGCCATTTTACTGACTCAGAGTAGGAAGTAGTGGTTGGGGGAAAATAGGGAAAACCCATGACTATTCCTTCAGAAAGATTTCTGGTTGTTTCCAGAAATAGTGGCAAAGGTTAACTGAGGACAGAAATCCTACAGGCATTATTAGCTATGTTAATGTGATTTCACGTAAGATTCACTGGGGAAATGATCCCTAATTGAACCTCCTGTAAGGAAGCTCTATATTCAGTACTGGGCTAACACATGGCACAGAAGTGCGGTATCATTAGTGCAGGTGGATGGAAAAACATCAACAACGAGCTAGCTTTCTTTATTTCTCGTTTATACAGAGTAAGTTGTCACAGCTATGTACAGTGCATTTCGGCCTAGTTCTCTTCCAGAACCACTCAACTTTTTGAGAGCTAATTTTAATGGAGCTAATTAATTGGCTGTGCCCCTCAGAGACTTATTTTCAACGAAACAAATAGTTTACCACATGGCCACCCTTTTAATGTTCTATTGTTGTTATGTGCCAGTAAGTCAGAACCAACTCTTAGTTGACTCTCCAGTGGGTTTTCAGAGGCTGTAAGTTGCCCAGGGGGGACTGCCTATCTTTATTCTTATAACTACAGGTGGATCCGAACCACCTGCCTTTGTATTGGCAGTGCAACTCCTTACCCACTAGGCCAACATTTTCCCCTGGTAACTATTAATATATTTTTCTGGATGCATTATGACTAACTATATGGTTCAAGTAGTCATTCAGTAAATATTTGCTGGGTACCTATAAAGTGGTTTAGCCTGGGAATATAAAGAGAAATTATGTGAAACTCCTTCTCTCAAGGTGCTTAGAGTATAATAGAGGACATTGACAAACAAGCCATTAAAATACAGAATAAATGTTAGAATATGGGTAAAAAGAAGGGGCTTGAGGTCAACGAATTGAGATAAGCAGTATACTAGTCCAACATCTACCCCCCCTCAGGTGAATGACCCAAAAGAGTGGCTGCAAGTGGACTTATCAAAGACAATGAAAGTTACTGGAATCATGACCCAGGGGGCAAAATCTCTTCTTACCAGCATGTATGTAAAAGAATTCCTCATCTCCAGCAGTCAAGATGGGTATCACTGGACTCTCTATCTTCAGAATGGCAAAGTAAAGGTATGCTAGTCCAATTGGAAAAACACAAAACCTATCCTAGAGCTTAAATCAAAAAACATAAGAAGAATGGCACTTAACCAAACTTTCAGGGTAATCTTCAGTGAGCACTTGTGGTAGCATTCTCCAAGGATATGGTGGTGTGAAGTGCTGAAGAGTGGCCTATGACTCCAACCCTATGAACAGCAGATCAGAACCTTGCCCTGTGCTGCTCTACCCTCACAATCTCCAATGTGTTCACGCTCATTGCTACAGTCATTGTGTCAATCCATCTTGTTGAGAGGCTTCCTCTCTTTTGCTGACCCTCCACCTTTCCCAGATTGATCTCTTTTTCCTAGAACTGATCCCTCCTGACAACATACCTAAAGTATGTGAGACCAAGTTTCACCATCCTTGCCACCAAAGAAGAGTAGTTCCTCTAAGCCATATGTATTTTTTTTTTCTTTTGGCAGTTCATTGGCTATTACTCTTCCCCAGTACCACAATTCAAAGGCATTGGTTCCTTTTCTGCATGTTTATTTATTATCCAACTTTCAGATGGCTAGGAAGTACCTGAAAACAGCATGACTTGGATGAGGGGCACCTTAATCTTTAAGCCAACATCCTTGCTCTTTATCACTTTGGAAGGGTCTTTGACAGAAGATATCTCCAATACAACATGTCTGGGGGTGTTTTTGTTTATTTTCTTGACTGATACTACCATGAGTGTTGATTGTGCATCTAAGTAAAAAAATGCTTGACAACTTCAATCTTTTCTCCAACAGCTATGTTGTTTGTTGGGCCAGTGGTTAAGTTCTTTTTTATTGAAAATTCCATTTCATTCAGTCATTCACACATTTTGTTTTATAATAATGACAACTGATTAATGCCATCAATCATAAGGTCTCATCACATCCTCACTGTACCTTGCCTTTTCCTTGACCCTACCCATACATCCACTAATCTCGGCAGACTTAGTTGGGTTGTTGGTTTTGTTTGTTTGTTTGTTTTGTCTCTTCCCTCCAAATCCCAATTTTTGTCTTCTTGATGTTGGGGTGTAATTCATATTGAAGACTGCAGTGTAACTTTCTACAGCAAGTGCTTCAAGTCCTCCCCATTTTCAGCAAGCAAGGTTGTGTAATCTACATAACACAGGCTATTGATGCATCTTCCTCCAATCCATATGCTACATGTGGAAATTGTTATTGTTGCTATGTGCCATCGAATCACTTGTGACTCATAGCGACCATTATGTCCATCTCCAAGGACTGGTCTCTCCTGGCCATGTGCCCAAATTATGTGAGACAGAACCTCAAAATCCTAGCCTCCAAGGAGATACTTGATTTCACCCTCTCCAAGACAGACCTGTTTGCTTTCTTGGTGGTCCATGGTATGTTTTTGCTTGTTTGTTTAAATTTATTAATTTTAATGAAAGTTTACAGAGACTTAGGATTTCCAGTCATTCATTGTTGCAATTTTCTCCCTGCCCACCGCCTCCCCACCATGATATGTTCAATACTCTTCTGCAGCACCACAACTCAAAGCCATCAGTTCTTCTTCTGTCATCCTTAGTCATTGTCCAGCTCTCTGATGCATAGCAAGTAATTGCAAAGACCATAGAACAAATAAATTCATCCTAAAGAGGGTGAAACCAGGCTGCTCCTTGGAGGCAAGAATTCTGAAGCTTCATCTGACAGACTTTGGGCATGTTGCAAGGAGGAACCAGTCCTTGGAAAGGAACATCATCCTTGGAAGGGTGAAGGAACAGCACAAGAGGGGGAGACCCTGGATGAGATGGATTGACTCATTGACTGGGGTTATGGGGGTAGGTGTGTCAGAGACAATGAGGTTGGCTCAGGATAGAGCGGGGTTCAGAGCTATTGTCATACTTGACATGACAGCACCTAACTACAACAATAGTCTAGATCAGCCACACCTCAGTCTCTAGAATGACATTGTTACTCTTTATCAGTCTGGAGAAATCTCTGACACAACATTTTCCCAATGCAATTCATCTTTTCATTTCCCAACCACTGATGCCTATGGTGTTGATTGTGAAGCTGAGCAAGCTGTAGCTGTTAACAACATCAGTCGCTTCTCCATCCATCATGGTGCTGCCAGTGGCCCTGTGGTGAGAATCTTTGTCTTCTTGATGTTGAGCTTCAATCTACATTGAGCACTACAGTCCTTGACCTTCTGCAGCAAGTGCTTCAGGTCCTCCCCCATTTTGGCGATGTTGTGTCATCTGCAAAAAGCAGGGTGTTGATGAGTCTTCTCCAATCCTAATGCCACATTCTTCCTCATAAAGTCCAGCCTCTCAAATTATCTGTTCCACATATAGATTAAAAAGGTATGGAGACAGGACACATCCCTGACACATTCCTTTCCTGATTTTGAACCATTCAGTGCTTCCTTGCTCTATTCTAATTACTGTCTCATGATCCAACTATAGGTTTCACATGAGCACAATTAGGTGTTCTGGGATTCCATTCTCAAGGTTAGCCACAATTTGTTGTGATTTACACAGACAAATGCCTTTGTATATAGTCAATGAAACAAGGGTAGACATTCTTCTGGTACTCCCTGCTTTCAGCCAAGATCCATCTAACATTGACTATGATATCCCTAGTGTCATGGCCTCTTCCAAACCCAGCTAGTATTTCTGATAGTTTCTATTGATTTACTGTTCCTGTCCTTTTGGATCATTTCAGTAGGATCTTGCTTGTGTCTGATATTAGTGATGTTATTCAGTAATTTCCACACTCTTGTCGGATCACCTTTTTTGGAATGGGAATTGATATTGATCTCTTCCAGTCAGTTGGCCAGGTAGCGGTCTTCCAGATTTCTT
Source organism: Elephantulus edwardii (assembly GCF_000299155.1). NCBI lineage: Eukaryota > Metazoa > Chordata > Mammalia > Macroscelidea > Macroscelididae > Elephantulus > Elephantulus edwardii. The sequence continues at coordinate 2,645,952 of NW_006400019.1, read as the reverse complement.
GGCATGATGTTATGAGCACATCCAGGGCAGCTTCTGTTTGCTGAAAGATGTCAGTTGGTATTTCACCAATCCCAGGGTTCTTGTTCTTTGCAGATAACTTCAGAGCAGCCTGAACTTCTTCCTTCATCACCATTGCCTTTTTTTAAAATAAAATTTTTATTTTCTACTGGTTTGCTATGTGGATTGAAGCTCAGCATCAAGAAAACAAAGATTCTTACCACTGGGCCAATTGGCAGCATCAGTATGGATGGTGAAGAGATTGAGATAGTTAACAGTTTTTGTTTGCTTGGTTCCACAGTCAACACTCTTGGTAACAGGAGCCAGGAAATCAAGAGACGAAATGCATTGGGAAAGTCAGCTGTGAGGGATCTCTCAAGAGTATTGAAGAGCAATGATGTCAGGCTGGAGACTAAGGTGCGCCT
>NW_006400019.1:2637147-2645430 GCF_000299155.1 Elephantulus edwardii | reverse complement strand
AAAGTATATCAGACGGAGCTTCAAAATCCTTGCCTCCAAGGATCAGCCTGGTTTAACCCTCTCTAGGATGGATCTGTTTGTTCCCGTAGCCGTCCATGGTCTTCACAATTATCTAGTGCGACTGCAACAGAAAGATCACAACTTGGTGGCTTTAAAAAATAGAAAATTATTTCACTCTCCCCCTCCCCCTATTTAGAAAGCTAGAAGCCCTAGGGCACTGGCTCTGGGGAAAGTTCTGTTCTTCTCTACCTCCCTGCCTCCTGGCAAGCTTCCATACAGTATGTGTCATCCTCTCCTTGTTAGTACTTGTTTCTGTGCTATACTTTTCCCCCTCAGATTTATGGCATGCCCTACATTGATAGTACTTTATTAGCTCAAGAAAACATTAGTCCCAAATGGTATTATATTGACAGACTATAGTCTATAGATCTATAAATCTCCAGATTGTGTGCTCAGGACTCCAGTACATATTGGGAGATGGGAAAGGACACAAGAAATTGGTAACACTGATTCAAATAGGCTCACTGCCTCACACATGTCCACCTAATAAGGAAGGAGGCCAGTGAAACAACCTTTCCAGTATGGCGCATTTGCCTGGCAGAGTCAAGAAAGGCAAGTCATGCAACTACAATCCCAGAGGTGCACGGTTCGAATCCACCAGATGCTCTGCCGGGGAAGGAGGGACAATCTCCTCCTGTACCTGTCAGATCTGATTTGACGGTACACGCACACAAAAATAATAAAATAATTTTAAAAAATTTAAAAAAAAAGAAAGGCAAGTCATGAGAGCTACTGCCTGACTAATACTTGGAAGATGTATAGCAGTTTATCTATCAGTGACAGGGACGTGACTGACCTGAGAAAAGAAGGTTATTGGCTGTGATCTGGCCTAAGCTGATGAAAAGTAAAGGGTCAGCAAAAGAGAAAGACTTCAAGAAGATGGACTGACACAGTGACTGCAACAGTGGGCTTGAACATGACCGAGATCATGAGGATAGCGCAGGAGAGGGCAATGCTTCAATGTGTTTGTTCAAAGGGTTGCTGTGAGTCACAGTTAATTTGACAGAACCTTACAATAACCAAAAGCTGAGGTATAGGCAAGATATCAGACTCTCTGGATCTGTATGTACAGCACCAGGTGTATATGTGGAGGAAATGGTTTCAAATTATTTCAAAGTGGCCTGATTTGCCAGAAATAGATGGAGAATTAAATGAGCATTTTTTTTACTGTTTATCTACATCACATACAATGTGTAACAGTGAAGATTCTTAAGCCAAGAGTTCATTTCAGGAGTTGGAACACCCATTTTAAAATAGGTTAAAATTAAATATTGTTTTGTTAGGTGGATCTGTTGGCACCAATGATTATTCATGGCATCAAGACCCAGGGTGCTCGTCAAAGGTTCTCCAACCTCTACATCTCTCAATTTATCGTCATGTATAGTGTTGATGGGATGAAGTGGAAGAGTTACCGAGGAAATTCCACTGGGACCTTAATGGTATGTTATTAGTCCTTTCAAAAGAATGCATGAATCTTTTAACATCCTTTGACAGATTACAGATATGGAGTAAATATGACTACCTTCTGCAAACTAAAAAAAGAATTCTGCTTGTGGGCAGAACATGGGAACAAAACTAAAAGAATAGTATCAAGGATCCCATAGAAAATAGAAATGAAGAGATGCTTTCATTTTTTAGATAAAAATGGATTTTCCCCCTACCAACATTAAGGACTGCTGTTCAGGTGTGTACAAAGTTAGCTTAGAGGTGTGTAGACAGTTAACTTTGTTGGTGTTTTCCTTATTTAGGTTATTAGGATATGAGTGAAAGTTTCCAAACAATATTGAATTTTTTATTGTACATATACATTGTGTTTTATAGCATTAATTACAATTAATGTGATTAATTCATCTTTACCTATTTCTTGAATTCTGGTGGCCTACTGGGCAAGGAGTTGTGCTGTCAACCCAAACGCAGGCAGTTCAAGTCTGCCAGCTGCTCCAAGGGAGAAAGATGAGGCAATACTCTTCTGTGCAATTTATTGTCTCTGAAAACCCTCTGGAGGGTCACCTATGAGTCAGTTCAGTCTTGACAGCAATGAGAGAGTTTGAGATTTATTTATTACTTTTTACTCCCCTTTGAGCCGTATTCAACTCAACAGTACCTAACAACGACAACCCTCTCTTCTCATCCCTGGTAAATATAGGGATGCTTTATTGACAGAAATGTGTGATTTACAACTTGGTAGACTGAAAAAAACGGTGACAGATTGAGATGGAAAATAGAAGATCATCACAAATTTAATTAGATGGTACTTTTCCTTCATTCTTTTTGAAAATATTTTTTAAATTTTGTTATTTTCATGAAAGTTTACAGAAAAGTTAGATTTTTATTCATTCAGTGTTGCACATTTTTACCCCCATCATTCCCTCCCTTCCCCCTCCTCCAGTTCACTTTTTAAAAAAAAATTCATTTATTGTTGCACAATTACCTCCCTCCCTCCACCCCCAGTTCTCTTTGCAATGTACCTCTTCTTCTGGGCTGTTGTCATACATACAATGCCTAATTATATATTCCTTTTAAACAGTTCTTTCCTTCATCTTTTCCAGTGAAATGTTCATTATCTTTTCCCATTCTCTCCCCAACTCCCCCATGTCAGTCCTACTTTAAAACAGTGGCGCTATGCAGTATTTGTCCTTTTGTGACCAAGACCTTTCACTCAGCATAATGTCTGCAGGTTCACCCATGTTGTGTAATGTTTTATGAGCTCTTTGTTTTTCAGTGCTGCATAGTATTTCATCGTAGGAATATACCATAGTTTTTCTATCCATTTGTTTGTTCATGGGCACCTGGGTTGCTTCCATCTCTTTGTAAGTAATGCTGCAGTAAACATGGGTGTACATCTATCTGTTTGGATAGTGGTTATGGTTTCTTTAGGGTATATTTCCAGCAGTGGCATTGCTGAGTCAAATGGTATTTCTAGTTCCAACTTGTTGAGAAAGCACTAAATGGCTTCCATGGTGGTTGCACCATTTTACACTCCCACCAGCAGTGAATCAGGGTTCCCATCTCTCAGCAACCTCGCCAGCATTATTGTTTGCTGCTCTGTAGAATTTTGCTATTGTTGCTGGGGTGAGATGATATCTCATCGTTGTTTTGATTTGCATCTCTCTGAGAGCTAGAGATTTTGAACAGTTCTCCATGTGTTTACCATCTGAATGTCTTCTTTGGTGAAGTGTCTATTCATATCCTCTTCCTATTTTGCAATTGGGTTGTTTACCTTTATCTTGTTGAGGTGCTGGAGTAGTCTATAAAGTTTAGATATGAGTCCCTTATCGGATATGCCATTACCAAATATTTTTTCCCAGTCTGTGGCTTTCCTTTTTACCCTGTTGGAGACTTTTTTAATGTGTATAGGGATTTGATTCTTAGAGTCCCATTCATCTATTTTGTTCTCTCCTGGTTGTAGAACTGTTTCTTCCTTCTTATTAATAAGTTCAAAACAGGTTTGTGTGAGGAATGAAACAGAGTATTAAGTTTACTATCCATGCCTCAGAGCAATGTCTGCTCCTTGTTTTGGTGGTGATTTTTGCTTGTTTTGTTTTTTTTTCATACAGACCCACAGAACCCCAGGTTCCTTCAAGGACTCTAATTCACAGGCATTATTTTCAGTAGTTACCATATTTTGAATGTTAATTTTGAAGTGTTAATAACAGTTTAAATGAGAAAGATCTTTCCTTCTGGTTTTCAAGTTTAAAGGATGACAAAGCTTTGCCTCACATACTTTGGACATGTTCCTAGGAATGTTACAGTCACTGTATCAGTCCATCTTGTTGAGAATCTTCCTTTCTTTCACTGACCCTTCACTTTTCCAAACATGATGTCCTTTTCCAAGGACTGGTCTCTCCTGACAACATGCCTAAAATATGTGAGAAGTTTCACCATCCTTGCCTCCAACAAGCGCCTTGATTGCACTGTCTCCAAGACGTATTTGTTTATTCTATTGGCAGTCTATCGGATATTCAATACTCACCATGACTCAGAAGCATCAATTTTTCTAGAAGAATTGTCCAACTTTCAGGTGCATAGAAAGTAATTGCAAAACTCATGCATCAGATGCACCTTAGCGTCTAAACTGACATCATTGCTCCTTAACGCCTTGGAAAAATCCTTGGCAGTAGTTAACATGTCTTTTGATTTCTTGACTGCTGATGCAAAGGGTGTTTATTGTGGATCCAAGATGACATCATTGACAATTTCAATATTTTCTCCATTCATCATGATGTTGCCAATTGGCCTAGTGGTAAGGATTTTTTTTTCTTGATGTGGAGATATAGTGAAGACTTTGATCTTCTACAACTGGTGTTTCAAGCCTACTTTCTACTAGCAAGATTGTGCCGTCTGTGTAACACTGGTTGTTCATGAGTCTTCCTTCAAATATAATGCCACATTTTTCATCATCAAGTTCAGCTTCCCAAATTATTTGTTCAGCATATAGAATAAATAGGCAATAGCTCTGATGCATACCTTTAAAATTTTATATAATGCAGTGTTCCCTTGCTCTGTTTGAACGATAGATTCTTGGTCTAGGTATAGGTTTCACATGAGCACAAGTAAGTGTTCTGGGATTCCCATTCTTTTCAATGTTAGCCCTAATTTGTTGTGATTCACACAAATGTCTTTGCATAATCAATAAAACACAGGCATCCTTCTGGTATTCTCTGCTTTCTGCCAAGATCCATCAGACATAGCAATGATATCCCTCAGGCTACTACCTCTTCTAAATCCAGTTTGAATGGCTAGTAGTTTCCTGACAATATACTGTTCCAGTCATTAATAATGTTCAGCAAGATTTTGCTTGCATGTGCTATTAATATTACGGATATTGTTTTATAATTTCCACATTTTGTTGGATCAGCTTTTTTTTGGGGGGGGGGAATAAGAATGTGGGCCTCTTCCAGTCATTTGGTGTGGTAGCTGACTTTCAGATTTTTTTGGCACAGCCTGGTGAGCACCTCCAGGGCTGCAGCTGTTAGTTGGAAACTGTCAATTGGTATCCCATCAATTCCTGGGGCCTATTTTTTTTGCCAATGCCTTCAGTACAAATTGAACTTCTTCTTTCAGCATCATTGGTTCTTAATCATATGCTACCTCCCAAAATGATCCCATGGAAGCCAATTCTTTTTGGTACGGTGACTATACTGCTTGCATCTTCTTTGATGTTTTCTGGATCATAGCATCCTTCAGTATTGAAACTCAAAAACGTCTTTAAAGTGCTGAAGGGTGGGGATGTAAGCTTAAAGACTGAGGTGCACCTGACCCAAACCATGGTATTCTCACTTGCTTTATATGCTTATGAAAGTTAATAAGGAAAATTGAAGATGGTGCCTTTGAATTATAGTGCTGATGAGCAGTACTGAATATAGTAGGTCTGCCAAATGCATAAACAAATCCATCAGAGGACGTGCAGAGTGCACTCTGTAAATTGAAGATGGTAAGAGTCTGACATCTTTCAGTTATGTTATCAGGAGGGGCCGGTCCCAGGAGAAGGACAAGAAGCCTGGCAAAGTAAAGGGTCAATGCCAGAGAGGTAGACCTTCCAGAAGATGGATTGACACAGGAAGTGCAACTATATAGGCTTGTCCCAGGCAGAGATTGTGAGGACCCGCAGGTTCAGGCCAGGTTTCCATGCCCTACACCGGGCCACTGAGTCAGAGCCACCCCGACCTCGTGAGGACAGTAACCACCTCATGGACTCAGGGCTGTAACAACACGCAAGACTAAGGCAGAAATAAGCTACGAGAGGTGAGGTGAGTCCCTGCTAGTACCATGCAGCTTCAGGATCCAGAGAGCGGTGCAAAAGGAAAGCCTCAGCATTAGACCAAGATGGGCGTGAGTCGGGTGGAAGAGGAGGACCAAATAGCATACTAGATTCGATGGTGCTCCCCAGGCAGCAGGCAGGGACCTGTGAAAGTGACCTGACTCGGCAAGAGTCGTTGGGGATACAAGCAAATGAAGGATGCTGAGGGGTGACCAGCTTGGATTGTCCCAGTGGACTCTAAACTCAGTGAGAGCTGTCCTTCTAAGAAGAGAGGAACGGCAGAGAGAGGAACCCACAGAGAGAAAGCTGCCAGTAGCAGGCGAGAGAGGCAGAGACTGGGGCCATGCTTCTCAAAGTCCAGGAATCCTGAGGCCACCGTCCCCCCACCCCCAGAAGATGCAGGAGACAACGCAGAATTCTACTGTCCCCTAGGGCCTTGTGAGGGAGCAAGCGCCTATTGTTTGAAGCCATCAGGTTTGGGAGGGGTTAGGGGGATAGTGGTAGTGGTGGTGGTGGTGGTGGTGGTGGTGGTGGTGGTGTAGGAGTCCACAGGGAATTGCACTGCTAACCTTGCAGCCAGCCTCCATCGCTCCGCTTTGTTGTTGTTCCCCTCCTACTAGTGGAGTCCCTCCAGAAGAAAAGCCTGGCGGTCCGCTTCTGAAAGGGCATAGAACCCGGGTCGCTCGCTGCCAGTGAGCATCCACACCCCCCCCTCCCAGTTTTCCATTTTCTATCAGATAGAAATCAACACCAAGGGAACAGTACAGCTTGGCTGCGCCTGCAAGCACAGCAACACCATGCTTGTCCGATCCAGGTATACGCGCTTTGCTTTATTTCCCTGCTCCTGTCCCCAGGACAGAGGGGCGAGGGGCAGGGGCGAGAGGCAGGGGCGAACCCCTTGGGCGCGAGTGGACAGACCCCGTCAGGTGCCCCAGCCCCTGTCAGACGCCCTGTCCCGAAGGGGAGATGGCTTCCTGCAGGACCAGGTGAAGGAGGTGATTCTGCTCGGCACTGAGCAGCGGCCACAGCTCCCCCTGCAGCGACTTGACGGCCTCGGTGTCCTTCTCATGTGTGGCCATGACCAAGGACTGCAGTAGCAGAAAGAGCTCCTCGGGAAGCTGGCCGCTGCCCTCCTGCCCGTGACTGTCGAGCGCCTCCCAGGAGTACTTCTCCAGGGTCTGGGCGTGCTCTGGCAGCAGTTTGGCGGGTGGGGGCTGCAGCAACAGCAGCAGCAGCACACGGGTCACCTCGCAGCGGACCAGCACGTCGGAGAAGGCGCCCAGCGCGGCGGCGGGGGCCGCGGCGCTGCCCGGGAGCGGCGTGGGCAGCGCGCAAGCGGCATCGGGCCCCGGTACGGGCCCGGGGGGCTGCGGCGCGGCGGGGCCGGGAGGTGGCGGCGCTGGCTGCACCGGGTGAGTGCCGTGCTCGCGCGCCAGGCGCTGCATGCGCGTGAAGAGCGCCAGGGCTGCATTGTAGTCCCGCGCCAGCAGCTGGCAGGAGGCGGCCTCACCGAGCGCCTGCAGCGCGGCCAGGGGCAGCTGGGGCAGCTGCAGCTGGGCGGCGCGCTGGAAGTGGCAGGCGGCGGCAGCCGGCTGGCCCAGGTCGCGGAGGGCGGCGGCCAGCTCGAGACAGAGCGCGGCGGCGGCGGCCGGCTGGCCCAGCTCGAGGTGCAGACGCACAGCGGCTCCCAGGGCGGCGGCGGCGGCCTGCAGCGGCTCCCCGTAGGCCGCGGGGCAGACCAGGCGCTGGCGTGCGTCGCGCTCCTGCTGCAGGAAGAGGCGAGCGGCCTCGGTCAGAGCCAGCGCCTCGCCAGGCCCGTGGAAGAGCGCCTGCTGGCAGCGTGCCACGGCCAGCTGGCACCAGGCCGCGTAGGGCAAGCACTCCTGGGCGCGCAGCTCGCGGCCCAGCTGCCCGAAATGCTCGCCAGCCTCAGCCACGTTCGGCTTCCGCAGGAACCGCTTCTTCAGCTTGTTAGACACCTGCCGGTACCGGGCCAGGAAGTCGCCCGCCTCGGAGCCTGCGCCCGCGCCGCCCAAGGCTGCCCCGGCAGCTGCCATGCTCGCTCGCTCTCGGCTCTGGCCGGAAACCTGGGGGGCAGGGGGCGGCGGAGGGGAGGCAGGGGGTGCGCGCCTACCTCGACTTCGCCAATGACCGGGTGGGTGGTGGCCGCGACGTGCCTGGCGGCGGAGGCGGAGGCGCACCCGCCCTCCCTGTTGCCGACAAGCAAATGGAGCGCGCAGAGGCGGGGCTGGGCCTGGCACCGCCTGAGCGTGCGCGTGCATGAGCGAGCAGGCGGGCCGGGACCTGGGTGGCACCGGCGGCTGCTAGATTACGGGGGCCTGATTGACGGGGCCTGATTGACGCAAGTTGCCCGGGAAGCGTGAATCCTGGTGGTGGTGGTGGCGGTGGTGGTAGTGGTTGGCTTTGCTGCTCTTGCTATTGGGTGCATCCGAGTGGACTAG
>NW_006400019.1:2630716-2637047 GCF_000299155.1 Elephantulus edwardii | reverse complement strand
CACCCTTGATATCCTCCCACAACTCATCTGGTCTTCGCTCATTAGTGTTCAAGGCCTCAAACCTGTTCCTGAGATGGTTCTGAAATTCAGGTGGATAGACTCAAAGTCATATTTTGGTTCCCGTGAATTCGGTTTTGATCTTATATCCTGCCATTCTACTAAATTGGTCAACTTGCTCTAACAGGTTTTTGTTGAGTCCTTGGGGTTTTCTGTGTACACTATCATATCATCTGCATATAGCTAGATTTTATCCATCGCTTTCAATCTGGGTACCTTTTATTTCCTTCTCTTGTCATATTGCCCTAGCAAGCACTTCCAGTACAATATTGAATAGAAGTGGTGACAGAATATTGAATAAAATTGGCATTCTTTTCTGGTTGCAAGGAAAGTGCTTTTAGTCTTTCTTCATTGAGAATGATAATTGGCTCTTGGTTTTGTATATATACTTTTCACCATGTTGAGGACGTCAGTATATGTCAACATCAGTCTGGAAACTAAGGTGCGCCTGATCCAAGCCATAGTCTTCGTAATTGCTTGCTCTATGTCAGAGAGCTGGACAATGACTAGAATGATAGAAAGAGAATTAATGCCTTTGAGCTGTGGTGCTGGAAAAGAATGTTGGATATACCGTGGACTGCTAGGAAAACAGGTTTGTCCTGAGAGGGTGAAACCAGGCTGCTCCTTGGAGGCATGGATTATGAGGCTTTGTCTAACATACTTTGGGCATGTTGCAAGGAGGGACCAGTCCTTGAAGACAGACATCATGCTTGGAAGGATGGAGGGATAGAGAAAAAGAGGAAGACAATTGATGAGATGGATCGATTCAGTGACTGGGGTAATGAGGATAGGTATGTCAGAGACAGTAAAGTTGGCACAGGGTAGAGCAGGTTTTGGGGCTATTGTACATAGGGTTGCTATGAGTCGTAAACAACTCAACAACACATAACAACAACAACAAGAACAACATGCTGAGGACATTCCCTTCTATTCCAATTTTGTGGAGTGTCTTTTTGAGGAAAGGGTGTTGAATTTTCTCAAATGCTTTTTCTGCATCAATTGCTAAGATCATATGGTTCTTATTACTTGCTTTGTTAATGTGAATTATGTTGATTGTTTTTCTTTTTTTAATTTTATTTTATTATTTTGTGTGTGTGTGTACTGTCAAATCAGATCTGACTGGTACAGGAGGAGGACATTGCCCCTCCTTCTTTAGCAGAGCATCTGGTGAACTCAAACCGTGCACCTCTGGGATTGCAGTGCAGCTTTTTGCCACTAGGCCACCAGAGCTCCCTGATTGTTTTTCTTATATTGAACCATCCGTGCATACCTGTTATGAATCCCACTTGGTTATAATGAATTCTTTTTTTTCTTAATGTGCTTTTGGATTCTATTGGCTAGGATTTTGTGAAGGAGTTTTGCTTCTATGTTCATGAGAGATATTGGTATGCAGTTTTCTTTCTTGGTAATGTCTTTGCCTGGTTTTAGTTTTATGGTTATGCTTGCTTCATAGAATGATTCTGGAAGTGTTCCTACTTTTTCCTATTTTTTTTTAAAAAAATGCTTTAAGTAGAATTGGTGATGGATCTTCTCTGACTTTTTTGTAGAATTCAGCTGTGAAGCCATCTAGTCGAGGACCTTTATTATGGGGAAATATTTTTATTACTTGTTCAATTTCTTCTTTTGTGGTGGGTCTGTTCAAGTGTTCTCTATCTATCCTTGTCAGTGTGAGTAGGGCATGAGTTTCAAGGAATTTGTCCATTTCCTCTAAGTCTTTGAATTTATCAGAGTATAGCTTTTCATACTACTCTAACATTATCAGTTTAATTTCATCTAGTTCTGCTGTGATGTCACCTCTGTCTTTTCTTAATCAAATTATCTGTGTCTTCTCATTTTTTCTTTTGTTAAGTTTGCCAGTGGTTTGTCAATTTTATTGACCCTTTCAAAAAGCAGCTCCTGGTCTTATTGATGATGTCAGATGGTTTTTTGTTTTCTATCTCATTGATTTCAGTTCTTGTCCTTATAATTTCTCTTCTTCGAGAGACTATAGGATTAGATTATTGCTCTTTCTCTATTTAATGAAGGTGTTGTGTTAGATCATTGATTTTTCTTTTTTCTTCCTTTTTTATGTGCGTGCCTATTGCTATGAATTGCCCCCTGAGAACTAACTGCCTTAGCTGTGTCCCAGAGGTTTTGGTGTGTTGTATTTTCATTTTAATTTGTTTCATGGAACTTTTTTTATTACATTATTTTTTTCATTCTTTATTTCTTTTATAACCCAGTTGTGTTCTAGCAGTTTCCACCTGGGCAGTTTTGTAAGCTTTACCATTGTGTAGTTTCTAGTTGAATGGTATTGTGGACTGAGGAGATTTTGTTTTATTTTGTATTATTTTATTGCTTTTGAATTTGTTGAGGCTTGCTTTGTATCCTAATATGTGATCAATTCTGGGAAATGTACCATGTGCACTTGAGAAGAAAATTAATTGAGTTTTAGTTGGGTGCAGTACCCTCAATACACCCACGAGGCCAAGTTAGCTGATTGTATGGTTTAGATCTTCTACATCTTTGTTGAGTTTCTTTTGAGTTGACCTGTCCTTTGGTGATAGTGGTTTGGTGCTGTCTATTTCCTTCTTCAATTCTTTTACCTGTTGTTTTATATATTTTACAGGTCTATCATTTGATGCATAAATGTTGGCTACGGTTATGTCTTCTTGATATATTGTGCTTTTAATTAGTATGTAATGCCCTTCCTATCTTTTATGGTGGTTTTCATTCTGAAGTCTATTTCATCAGAGATTAGTATTGCCACTCCTACTTTTTGGTAGTTGCCATTTGCTTGGTGTATTTTCCTCCCCAGCCTTTGATTTTGGGTCTGTCTTTCTATGTTTTAGATGTGTTTCTTGCAGGCAACATATTGATGGGCTTTGGTTTTTATCTATTCTCCACTCTTTTTTTCTTAATTAGGTGTGCTTATTGTCAGGGCAGGTTTTACCACTACCATTTTGCTGTGTTTCTTTTTCTGTTGTTTCTGGTTACGATGGTCCATGCACTTTCCTTTGGCATCTCCATGTGAAGGACTTGACTTAAAATTTCCTGTAGTTTTGTGCAACAATGAATGAATGGAAATCCAAAGTCTCTGTAAATTTTCATTGAAATTAATAATAATTTTTTTAGAAAAAGAAATTACAAAACAAAAAAAAACCCAACCAAAAACAAACCAACCAACAATAAAAATTTCCTGTACTTTTGGTCTTATTTTCACAAATTCTTTAAGTTCCTTCTTTCCTCCAAAGAATCTAATTTCTCCTCCATACTTGATGCAGAGATTTGCTGGGTATAGGTTTCTTGGCTGGCAATATTTTCCTTCAACTTTCTGTACATACCATCCCACAGTCTTCTAGCTCTCATGGATTCTGCTGAGAAATCAGAATTTAATCTAATTGTTTCCCCTTTATAGGTGACTCTGTTTTTTCTCATTCTGCTTTTAGTATTCTATCCTTATCTTTTAATTTGGAGAAGTTTATTATGATATGTCTTAAGGATTTTCCTTTTGGATCCAGTCTATTTGGTGTCCACTGTGCTTCTTGAATGTGGATTTACCTGTTCTTCAAAATACCTGGGAAGCTTTCTTCTAGTACTTCTTCCGCAATTTTGTCAGTGACTTCCCTGTCACTCCCATGTTCTCAAATTCCAGTCATACATATGTTGTTCCTTTTGATGTCATCCCACATGATTCTAATGTTTTCTTCATTTATGTCTCATCTCTGATTTTTCCTCTACTATGCTTCCAGTGAGGCTCTTGTCTTCCAGCTTACTGACTCTCTGTTCCATCTCTTCAGTTCTACTTTTTTGTCCTACCACGTCATTTCCTCTTGATCATATAGTGTTTCATTAAATTCTTCTGTGTCAGCCAATTTTTGGGTTTTTTTACAATAGCTCTGCATACTCCTCCTATCTTATTTTGATGCTTCCTGGGTCATTCAATAAGCAGATACAAAGACAACAAAGAAACAAAAAATTTGCAACCAGTCTTCTTGTGGAGGCCCTGTAGGATTCTGTAAACTTTCGATATAAGACCCTTGTCAGAAATGGTATTGCCAAATGTTTTTCCCCAATCAGTAGGCTTTCTCCTCACCTTGTTGGAAAAAGTTTTTGAGGCTCACAGGGTTTTCATCTTTAGAAGGTCCTATTCTTCAATTTTATCCTCTCCAGATTGTGCATTTCTGTCTGTATTCTTTATACCATAGAATAGGCCATGTAAGCTTGATCCCAGTTTGTCTCTGATGAACTTTATGGTTTGGGGCTTTACTCCCAGGTCTCTGATCCACCTTGAGTTGATTTTTGTGTATGGTGTGAGATGTGGATCCTGTTTCAGCTGTCTGCAGGTAGGAGTCCGGTTTTGCCAGCACCATTTGTTAAAGAGGTTGTTATTTCCCCACTTGATATGAGCTTTGTAAATAAAACAGTATAAATTTTTTTAAATTAAAAAAAATAAAAATGATGTGAAATAGAATGTATGTGAGTGATTGTATGAAACATAATGTAAATGAAAGATTGTATAAACCACAATGTTGTTGCTATTGTTGTCATGTGCCATCGAGTCGCTTGCGACTCATAGCAACCCTATGTACAACAGCCCTAAACCCTACTCTGTCCTGTGCCAATCGTACCGTCTCCGATACACCCATCCCGATTACCCCAGTCACTAAATCAATCCACCTCATAGAGGGCCTTCCCCTCCTGTGCCTGCCCTGCACCCTCTCAAGCATGATGTCCCTCTCTAAGGACCTGTCCCTCCTTACAACATGTCCAAAGTATGTCAGATGAAGCCCCAGAATCCTTGTCTCCAAGGAGCAGCCCGGTTTAACCCTTTCCAGGATGAATCTGTTTTCTTGGCAGTCCATGGTACATTCAATACTCTTCTCCAGCACCACAGCTCAAAGGCATCAATTCTACTTCTATCCTCCCTAGTCATTGTCCAACTCATTAATGCCTAACAAGTGATTGCAAAGACCATGGCCTGTATCAGATGCACCTTAATCTCCAGAGTGACACCATTGCTCTTCAGTACTTTGGAGAGGTCCCTAACAGCAGACTTTCCCATGGCAATACGTCTTTTAATTTCCTGGATTCTGGTGCTAAGAGTGTTGACTGTGGAGCTAAGCAGACTAAAGCTGTGAACAATCTCAGTCTCTTCACCATCCATCCTGATGCTGCCAATTGGTCCAGTGGTGAGAATCTTTGTCTTCTTGACATTGAACCTCAATCCATATTGAAGGCTGCAGTCCTTGGCCCTCTGCAGCAGGCATTTCAGGTCCTCCATATATGAATGAAATCAAATGTAAAAGAATTATTATATGAAAACCAATGAAAAATTTATTATGGCTTTAGATTTAACATTTAGGTCTTTAATCCATTTTTTTATATTTTAATGAAAGATTATAGAGAATTTAGTTTTATATTCATTCATAGTTGCACATTTTCCTCCCTGCCCACCCCCCGAGTTAGCTTTTCTCTTTGAAAAGAAAAAAAAATCTTTCACTGTTATACAGTCCCCACACCCCCACATCCCCAGACCACTTTACTTTGCAGCTCTTATTCTGGACTCTTGTCATGCAAATAATACCTAATCATATATTCCCTTTAAACAGTTCTTTCCCTAATCTGATTCAATGCAGTATACATTATTTATCCCCTCTTTTCTGAGTTTCCCTCCAACCCCAATGTCAGTCCTGTTTTATAACAGTGGCATTATGCAGTATTTGTCCTTTTGTGACTGAGATATTTCACTCAGCATAATGTCCTCCAGGGTCACCCATTTTGTAGAATATTTCATTAGTTCCTTGTTTTTCAGTGCAGCATAGTATTCCATTGTGTGAATATACCACACCTTCTCTTTGTTGATTGGCACTTGGGCTGCTTCTAACTCTTTGCTATTGTGAACAATGCCACAGTAAACATGGGTGTGCATGACTTTTTAAAAGTCCAAACTGTCCTCAGCCTGGATCCCTCTCCATACCATATAAAACCACAAAAACACAAAGCAGAATAAAAACCAGAAAAATTAAAGTAATCTTTGAATTAGAGTTGTAAAATCACTTCTTTGCAAATAGTTCAAGGGAGGAAATGTGTGTGTGTGTGTGTGTGTGTGTGTGTGTGTGTGTGTGTGTTGACAGATAAAAGCCTCCATACCTTTAAACCTATATGCAGAACAGATTATCAGGAAGGCTGGGCTCTATGAGGAGAAATGTGGCATCAGGACTGGTGGAAGATCTATCAACAATCTGCGTTATGCAGATGACACAACCCTGCTTGCTGAAACTGAGGAGGACCT
>NW_006400019.1:2629486-2630616 GCF_000299155.1 Elephantulus edwardii | reverse complement strand
CAAACAGGTTTGTCCTGGAGAGGGTGAAGCCAGAATGCTCCTTGGAGTCAAGGATTCTGAAGCTTCGTCTGACATACTTTGGGCATGTTTCAAGCAGGGACTGGTCCTTGGAGAGGGACATCATGTTTGGCAGAGTGGAGGGGCGGCGAAGGAGAGGAAGACCTTCGATGAGATGGATCGATCCTGTGACTGGAGCAGTGGGAATGAGTGTGTTTGAGATGGCTAGGTTGACACAGCATAGAACAGCATTTAGAGTTCTTGTACCTAGGGTTGGGATGAGTCGCAAGCTACTTGATGGCACATAACAACAACTGGTTTGTTCACAAAGTTAGTATACATTGTTTTTCATACCAGATCATTCCCCTTTCCTTTTCCCACCCCTCCCTCCATCCATCAAATCTGGCAACCCTGTGATTAACACACAGCCCCTCAGACCCATCCTCACCCCTTTGCTCCCACTAGTTGTCTTTCACTTTCTAAAATAATGGTCTTATACATATTTGTCCTTATGGGACGGAGTTAGTTCACTCATCATAATGCTTCCCTGTCCCTCCTAAGTTAGTGGTTTACAAACTCATTGCTCCTATGTGTTGTGTAGTATTTCATCATGTGAATGTACCATAATTTCTCAATCCATTCCATTGTGGTTGGACATTTGGGCTGTTTCCATGTTCTTGCAATATGAATAACACTGCTATGAACATTGGTGTACAGGCCTCCATTTGTGTCTCAGTTCTCATTTTTTTAGGGTTTATTCCAAGCAGTGGAATAGCTGGGTCATATGGAATTTCTATGTTCAGCTTTCTGAGGAAGCACCAAACTGCCTTCAAGAGTGGTGGTACCATTTTACAATCCCACCAACAGTGTGTGAGAGTTCCTATCTCACCACATCCTCTCCAACATTTGTTACTTGCTGCCCTGTTAAACTTTGCAACTGCTACTGGAGTGAGACCGGGTGGCTCCTTGGAGGCAAGGATTCTGAGGCTCCGTCTAACATACTTTGGACATGTTGTGAGGAGAGACCGGTGCTTAGAGAGAGACATCATGCTTGGGAGGGTGGAGGGACGGCGCAGGAGAGGAAGGCCCTCTATGAGGTGGATTGATTCAGTGACTGGGATAATTGGGATGGG
>NW_006400019.1:2628835-2629386 GCF_000299155.1 Elephantulus edwardii | reverse complement strand
TGGAGGCAAGGATTCTGAGGCTTCATCTGACATACTTTGGACATGTTGTAAGGAGGGACAGGTCCTTGGAGAGGGACATCATGCTTGGGAGGGTGCAGGGCAGGTGCAGTAGGGGGAGGCCCTCTATGAGGTGGATTGATTCAGTGACTGGGGTAATCAGGATGGGTGTATTGGAGACAGTGCAATTGGCACAGGACAGAGCAGACTTTAGGGCTATTGTACATAGCATCGCTATGAGTCGCAAGTGACTCGCCAGCACATAACAACAACAACAAAGATAAAAGGCTCTAATGGGTGACATTTAAGTGGAAACTCAAATTTTAAAAGAAAGGGACGTAGAGGAACCCTCGTATACAAATTACACAATTAATAGGATATCACTCATTCATACTGTTTTCTATTTTTCAAGATTTTTGCTTTTTCTTGCTATGTTGCCTGAATCCACAAAAATCCCAGGGTTTCAGTGTTACTTTGAATTACACTTTTGAAAACACCCTTTCAGAAAGAAAGGAAAGGAAAGGGAAAGGGAAAGGGAAAGGGAAAGGGAAAGG
>NW_006400019.1:2618402-2628655 GCF_000299155.1 Elephantulus edwardii | reverse complement strand
AGAAAGAAAGAAAGAAAGAAAGGAAGGAAGGAAGGAAGGAAGGAAGGAAGGAAGGAAGGAAGGAAGGAAGGAAGGAAGGAAAGAAAGAAAGAAAGAAAACACCCTTTCCTTTTCTCAGAACTTCAGCTGCCTCACAGAGGAGCTGACGTCCAAAGGCCAGAGTGAGAAGTTGTCCAATTCTTGTAATATAGCTTTTGTTCTCATTCAAAGGTTGCTACCTATATGTGTGGAATTAACATGTCTGACTACTAACTAACTCAAAATCTCAAATTCATTGACTTTGAGTTGGAACCAACCCATAGCTGACCCTCCAGCAGGTTTTCAGAGACAGTAAACCCCACTGGAGGAGATTACTCGTCTTTCTCCCATGAAGCAGCTGGAGGATTCAAACCACTTTCCTTCCTATGGGCTGGCAGCACAGCTCCTTATCCACTAGGCCACCAGAGCCCCCTTACTACTATCAGTAGCTACCATTTCTTCAATATTTAGTTAGTATTCCTCCTGCAAGTGCACAGTGTGGGAGTGGGGAGCAAAGGTGTCACTGTGCAAAGTAGGGCAGAATATTCAATATTCAGAGTATTTTAACTTCGGGATGATGTATCTGACATGGAGTCATGCAGTCATCTCCCAAGACTGTTGGGAGCAATGGCTACATCACACATTTGAGATGGGAATTATGACCGATGTTAACATGGAGAGAGAGGGTCCACATTGGGGGAGGACAGTGACTGATAAAGTAGGAGGGTATAATTGTTTCCTGTCAGATGACTAATAAATGCTCTCTTCCCTCTTTCAGGTTTTTCAGGGAAATCAAGATTCCATCACACCTATGGTGAATTTTTTTGACCCACCACTGCTGGCTCGTTATCTTAGAATCTACCCCCAGAGCTGGGTGCACCACATTGCGCTGAGACTGGAGGTTCTAGGCTGCCAATCACAACAACACTACTGAAGGCAGCATGTGGAAGTCCCTGCTGGTCCCCTTGCACGCTCTCTCTCAGTCACTCTCACTCAAAGGCTATCCAGAGGCAACTTGGAGTTGGCAGGGAGATGCCTTCCTGATAGAAGTATTGCATTTAAATGAAGACTCTCATTTGTTTTTTATCCTAGTTAAACACAAAAGGGACTGTATGACACAGCACCCAAGGGATGGAAAATGAAATGCAGTTTGATTCTTTGAGCAAAACAAACAAAATTTAAATGTTATTGCCTAAATTTTCTATATTCAGTTTTCTATATATGGTAACAAATAATCTGAACTTAATGTTTTCACTAGATAGATTTTAACCACATGTCTCAGGGTCATGGCAACAGCGCTTTAAAGTCAAAAGGCATGTAGGGTTTTTTGTCATTCTGTAAAATAGAGATAATATTAGAGCCATTACTACACTTATGTGTTTTGCCTCTTATTTGGTCACCTTGGTGTGTTTTTAGTGGCAAACTCTAACCTCAAAAAGTGATATTCTTTAACTGAAATTATGTGCAATATTGTATATAAATGGATAGTGTCTCTTTGTGACAAGAAACCTATCGATTTACTCACAATTGAGAAGATACTATTTTGAAATAGTTCGATATAATCTTTCTTTAAGTTCAATATAATCTAAAAAAGTGGAAAACAATTGTTGTTGTTGTTGTTGTTATGTGCCGTCGAGTCACTTGCGACTCATAGCGACCCTATGTACAACAGCCCTAAACTCTGCTCTGTCCTGTGCCAATCGCACTGTCTCTGACACTCCCATCCCGATTATCCCATTCACTGAATCAATCCACCTCATAGAGGGCCTTCCACTCCGGCGCTCTTAATTTTAACCAATAAAAGTATTGAATATACCGTGGACTGCTAAGAGAACAAGCACATCAGGCCTGGAGAGGGTGAAACCAGGCTACTCCTTGGAAGCAAGGATTTTAAAGCTTTGTCTCACATACTTTGGACATGTGGCCAGGAGGGAGCAGTCCATGGAGAGGGACATCATGCTTAGAAGGATGGAGGGACAGTGCAAGAAGGGAAGACCCTAGATGTAATGGAATGACTCAGTGACTGGGATAGTGGCTGTAGGTGTGTCAGAGACAATGAAATTGGCTCAAGATAGAGCAGGGATCAGAGTTGCTATACATAGGGTCACTATGAGTCATAAGTGGCTCAACAGCACATAACAATAACACAACAAGGGTATGTAAGTATTGGAAATCTTGAAATGTCCTTTAAATTTGTTAAAAAGGACAACTTTTTAATATGCGTGGAGAAGCTAAGGTCAATACATGAGATAATCTGCTGCTTTTGAGTCTGTTCCAACTCATGGAGACCTTCTGTGAGGCTATAAATCTAACAGGAAGGGACTGTCCATCTGTCTCCCATAGTGAAATCAAACAACGCTTAACCACTATATGACCAAAACTTCTTATCTGAGGTTGCTTCTGCTGTCTACCATCCAGTTGGAACTGACCCATAGCTGACTCTCCAGCAGGTTTTCAGAGACAGTAATTGCACAGGAGGAGATTGGCCATCCTTCTCCCATGGAGCATCTGGTGGATTCAAACTGCATGCCTTTGGGATTGCAGTGCAACTCCTTACCACTAAGCCACCAGAGCTCTCATATATTATTTACCCCAGATATTCTAATAATTCAACTCAATAATATATTGAACAGGAATGGTATTTCATTCATAATAAAAAAGAACATCTCAAGATCTTCTGTGAAGCACAGTGCTGTGAGTAATGATACGATCCATATCCGTAAAAGGAAACCTATTAGTACAACTGTTATTAAAATATGCATAACCACCACTAAAATCAAAGATGAGGAAAGTAAGGATTTCTACTAGCTTTTGCAGTCTGAAATTGACTGAATATGCAAGCAAAATGCATTAAGCATAATTGTGAATTAGAATGCCAAAGTTGGAAACAAAAAAGAACTGGCAGTTGGAAAATATGGCCTTGGTGACCGAATTGAGGCTGGAGCCTGCATAATAGAATTTTGCACAAAAAATGGTTTATTCATTGCAAATACCTTTAAAAACACATAATTTCAGATGTTTAGAAAAAATAACCTCATATTTTATTCACCCCACAAACTAAGAAGTGTAGCCTGATAGCAAGCAACAAAGGAAAGGCTGAGATTTATTCTCTTTGATCAAGGGCTACTCAAAATATGGTAAACCAGATTTTTTTTTGTCTGTTATAAGTTAAATAAGTAAATTAAAAGTATTTACTTTTATTACAAGCTGCACAATATGACAGAATAATTATATATCTATTGAATCTAGTGAAAATTTTTGCTTTTACTTATGTATCTTGGTTTCATTTAATTTTTTTGGTAGCTGATTTAATTGTATTTCACAAAACTATTAGTATTCTATGTTGTGGTGGCTTAGTGGTAAGGAACTGAGTTGCCAACCTAAAGGCATATGGTTTAAATCCACCAGCTGCTCTGTGGGAGAAAGATGGACAGTTTCCTCTCATGTGATTTATTGCCTCTGAAAACTTGCTGGAGGGTCAGTTCTGACTCAATAGTACAACAACAGCAACAACATACACATGGACTTCACATGGTGGACTAAACGGAAATCTGATTGACTACATCTGCGGAAAGAATCTTTGGAGAAAGTCTGTATCAAAACCATGCCAGGTGCTCATATGCAAGTTCAAATTGAAGCTGAAGAAATTAAAACAAGTCCATAAGAATCAAAATATGACCTTGAGTTTATCTAACCTGAATTTAAAAACCATCTCAAGAATAGATTTGACATACTGTGCTCAGCCAAAGTCAGATGTTCCAGTTCAGTGGCCAATTGCAAAAAAAGCACGAAAAGCTGAGGTAATCTTAGACATCACTTTATTCTGTTTCTCACAGACTGTAGGGCAGAGAGGCAAGCCACAAGCCCTACAGGAGTTTTCCCACAAAGTTCTTATAGTGCTGAGAACAAAGGTGGCATCTAACCACACTTGCACAGTAATCACTAGCCTTATCACACCATGCACCTGTACAGTTACACTTTGTTGTTGTTTGTAGCTTTGCATAATACTCATTCAGCAAAACATTATTGCACTTGCTCAAACATGACAGTGGCTTAGCCCAAATCCATCTGACAGGTATATACCGCACACATTACAGTACCCAAATCTGTCTGTTGTGTATATACCACACATTAGGATATCCCACACTCCACGTGTGACAAGACAGCAGATTTTGCATAAGCTCAGGCCCATAAAGTGATACTTTGAGCCCACAGCAACAATACAATAAACAATATCCACAAACTAAAACAGTAGCTGTTGTGACTAAGCTACTCAGAGCCAGTCACTGCCAAGTGCATGAGACTGGATCACCATTCCCGTAGGAAATCATCAAGAGTTAAGTATTTTCAACTTCGCACGAAGCTTGGGTTACATTATCTTTATCACTAGGTGTGAGCATACAACAGTGTGAATTATAGCACATGATCCCCCTTGGGCAGCAGTTAGCAGTTAACACTACTTTTCTTGTTAGGTGATCTCATCCATTAACAGAGCTACTCAGTGCTCTTGCAGTATGCTCAACTAAGGCAGTTATTTCTCATTTATTTTGATGGCACCAACAGTTAGAACAAATATAGCCATGGGATAAAATCATCATGCCATCCACTTTTCTCAATGCCTTTTTTGATGCTTCCTGGTTCATTCAATATTCTGTCCATAGCATCCTTAAGTATTGCAACTAGAGGCTTGAATTTGTTCTTCAGTTCCTTCAGCTTAAGAAATGTCAGTCATGTTCATCCCTTTTGATTTCCCAACTCCAACTGTTTGCACATTTCACTCTAATACTTTGCTTTGTCTTCATCTTTTGTTTATCTCCTTAACTTCCTGATTTCTTCATTTTGTTTTGGCTTCTCAGTGCTGCAGTGAAATATTCAGATTATCTTCTGATACCCATCTTGGTTTTTTCTTCCTCCTCTGTCTTTATAATGACGTTTTGCATGCTTCATGGATGATATGGAAAACTAGCTCATCTGGTCTTCATTCGTTAAGTGTTCAAGACCTCAAACCTGTTCCTGAGATGGTTTTTAAATTCAGGTGGGATAGACTGAAGGTCAAATTTTGGTTCTTGGGCACTTGCTTTCATTTTCTTTAGCTTCAGTTTGAACTTGAATATGAGTAGCTGGTCTGTGCCACAGTCAGCACCTGGCCTAATTTTCACAGCCGATAATGAGCATCTCAAACTATTCTTTTCACAGACGTGATCAATCTGATTTCTATACAGATCGTCAGGTGAGGTCCATGTGTATAGTTGTCATTTTTGTTTCTTATAAAAGATGTTTTCAATGAATATATCATTGATTGTACAAAACTCTATCATTTTATCTCCAGCCTCATTTATGTCACCAAATCCATGTTTTCTGACTACTGATCCTTCATTGTTTCAACTTTTGTATTCCAGTCACCCATTATTATTAATGCATCTCAATTGATTTCCAACTGCAAAAGTTGGGATAAATCATCTATTTCCTCCTTTTAGGCTCTAGTTGTTGGTGCATATATTTTAATTATAGGGGTATTAGCAGGTCTTCCTTGCATGTGTATGGATATTATCGTGTTGCTCACAACATTGTATTTCAAGATAGATCTAGAAGGGGTCTTTTAACTATAAATGTGACTCTGTTTCCCCTTACTTTTTCATCTCCAACATAGTAGAACATATGATTGTCTGATTAAAAATGTCCAGTACCAATCCATCTTATTTCACCAATGCCTAGTATGTCACTATTTATGTTTTTATTTGTGTTTTCCTTAACAATATCCAATTTTCCTACATTAATACTTCTCACATTCTACATTCAAATAAATAGTATTTGATTGCAACTGTTCCTCCCCTTTTGCGTTTCCTAATATGAAGGCTCTGCTAATCTAGTCTAAGTGTGCTCTATTATTGATAGGGATTTCAAAGACCTTTTATTTCAGAAGTGAATGGCCAATCATTCTCCCTAGTCTGTCTTAATTTGGATGCTCGACTTTAGAACAATATCTGGCAGATAGGCATTTTACCCAAAAGAGTATATTAATGACATCTCCCCATTACAAAAGTAACCAATAGATCTGGTATTGGTCCTCCCCTTTGGCACATGTGTCTTGGTATTCCTTGCCCCTTCCCTTCCACCCCTTAACTCACCTGCTTAGCACTCCCATCCATTCTCGTCTCAGCCAATCACTTCTATGATGCTGGTCTCTTACTCCATTGACAGTGTGGTCTCTCACTGCTTCTGGTCTATAGTCTGGTTTCTCATGCCATTGCTGATGTAGTCTTTCACACTGCTGCCTGTCTTGTATTTGTGTTTTTCTGTGACAGAAGTTCAGTCTTCCTTCCTCAGTGGTCAGCCCACCAGAAGCCTAGTCACACTACAGTACCCAAAATCAGCCTGTCAGGTATATACAGCACATTATGATACCCCACTCCCACATACCGAATACTAATGACTGAGACTAGATGAGTTGTGGGATAACATCAAGGATATCATCCATGAAAAAAGTAAAGATCATTATAAAGACAGGATAGAAAGAAGAAATTCTAAAAATCAAACTAGAGCATCAAGCAATCATTAGAATGGTATATATAGTATAGGGCAGGATTCATATCTATTGTTCATATGGTCCTACGAGTCCTAGTTGACTTTATGACACCTAACAAAAAACAACAATAATTCAGGTATTTTATATAATTCTACTAATTTTATGTTCAAAGGACACACAAAAAAGGTAACAGAAGAAATTTTATACATGACAGAAAGGTAATGAGGAGCCTCACCTAAAAAGTTAAATCATCAAGGAGTCACAGAAGAAAAATCGAACAGTCTGCTACAGCTGCCACACAAGAATAACTGCCTCCAGCTCCAATAAGTTAATAGCCCAGTAAAAAAGCTAACTCCAAAGGGATTAGAAAACATCTTTTTCTTACTTTTAAAAGGTAGGGCTGCTCTTGTGTTTAACTTACCAATCTTGTTTTGGTATTCTTTTCCCATGGACTGTATCAATTTCTATTTCTCCAATTGCTCTTGGAACCAGTTCTTTAAATTTCATCTTGGTTTCCTCAATAAGGAGTTACATAAAACATTGACATGTACAAACAAATGTCTTTGTTTAAGAAATGTGAGCTTACACTTGAAATGTTGTTGTTGATTGTCGAGTCGAGCATGACCCATAGCGACCCTATGATCAAAAAGCCTGAAGCCTGTCTATAACATTTATCAAAGTTTGTGTGAATTATGAAGTTTTAAAATCAAATAGAGGCAGAATAGATACTTTTGAGAAATCTGTACTGGTTTGTATAAACTCAATCACCAGAAGATTGATGAACAAATTCAATCTCCTCTGACAAATATAGTTTGTAACATTAAATGAACCTTGCTTGCTGAAAGTGAGAAGTGCTTGAAGCACTTGTTGCAGAAGATCAAGGAATGCAGCCTTTGGTATAGATTGCATCTCTTGAAAACAAAAGATCCTTACCACCGGACCAATAGGCAGCACATCATGATGGATGGAGAGGAGATTAAAACTTCCAACAGCTTCATCTTGCTTGAATCAACAATTAACACCCTTGGTACCAGCAGTCAGGAAATAAGGAGAAGCATTGCTACTGGGCGCAGTTTTTCCAATTACTAGCTATGCATATGAGAGCTGGACAATGAATAAGGATGACAGAAAAAGAATTGATGCCTTTGAGCTGTGGTGTTGGAGAAGAGTACTGAACATCTCATGGATGGCCGAGAAAATGAACAGATATGTCTTAAAGAGGGTGAAGCCAGAGTGCACTTTGGAGGCAAGAATGGTGAAGCTTTGCATCACATACTTTGGACACATTACTAGGAGGTTCTATTCCTTGGAGAAGGGCATGATGCTGGGAAGGGTGGAGGGCCAGCAAAGGAGAGGAAGATCCTCAACCAGGTGGATTGATATGGTGATTGCTGCAATGGGCTCTTGTGTGTAAGGAAGCGTGTGGATGGCACAGGCTAGAACAGGGTCACTATGAGTCATTCTCAACTTGATGGCATCTAACAACAACAAGTCTGAAAATATGTCACTATTTTTTTATTTGTTTAATAGCCAGTTGGGGGCTAGGAGCCTCTTGTTTGAAGCAGTTGGGATACGGAAGGTAGGTCTTTTTTATTTGATTAACAGTCAGTAAAATTTTGTATTTTCAATGATTTATTAATTACCAGTATCTTTGTTAAAAAACACAAAATGGTTACTTTACACATGGACCTCACCTGAGGGACTGCATAAGAATCAGATTAACTACATCTGTGGAAGGAATCATTGGAAAAACTCAATACAACAGTCAAAATAAGGCCAGGAGGGGAGTATGGAACAGACCATCAATTACTCGTGTATGTGCAAATTCAAATTGAGGCCAAAGAAAATGAAAACAAGTGCACAAGAACCAAAACATGATTTTGAATCTATTTCACATGAAGTTCAAAATCGTCTTAAAAATAAGTTTGGCACCAAGGCAAATCAGAATCAAAGACAAGGAAAGAATTTGAAAAGCAGCTAGGGAAAAATGAATAGTAACTTATAAAGGAGAGCAAATAAGTTTAAGTGCTGATTTCTCAGCAGAAACTATGAGAGTAAGAAGACAGTGAATGACATATAGCAAACACTCAATGAACACAACATTCAACCAACAATATTGTACCCAGCAAAACTGTCCTTCAGATATGACAGAGAGATCAAGATATTCTCAGAAAAGTAGAGACTAAGGTAGTTTCTAAAAACAAGACCAGTGTTACAGGAAATACTGATGGAAGTTCTTCTTATAGATATAACACAGAAAGGAGGATAGATCAAAGTAACCAGCAACAATATAAAAAGGACCCAACAAAATTATACAATAAAATCTTGCCTTTCAATAATTACATTGAATGTGAATTGTTTAAATGCACCAGTAAAGAGAAAAAGAGTAGCAAATTGAATAAAAATTCAAAGCCCATCAATATGCTATCTACAAGAGACACACTATAAAAGTGAAGATCAAGACAAACTAAAAATTGAAGGGTGAGAAAAAATATACCCAGCAAATGATAACAGAAAGAAGTAGGAGTAGCAATATTAATCTCTAATAAAATATATATCCGTGTAAAAACTACCAGAAAGGACATTATATAATGCTTAAAGGGTCAACAGAACAAGAGGACATAACCATAATTAACAAAACACACAAAGCAAATCTTAATAGATCTAAAAAAAAAAAAGTAGACAACACCACTACAGTAGTAGGAGACTTCAATACACCAACTCTCAAGGAAATAATAGCACTACCAGAAAGAAACTTAACAAAGATGCTAAAGAGTTAAACCACACAATCAACCAACTTGATCTTATATACAGATGAATAAACCCCTAAAAATATGAGTATACATTCATCTCCAGAGCATATGAAACATTCTCCAAAATAGATAGTATTTTAGATCACAAATCAATTCTCAATAAATTAAAAAATGTAGGAATAATATACACCATTTTCTCAGACCACAGTGCTACCAAACTAAAAATCAAGAGGACAAAGAAGCAAAAAAACCATACACCTGGAAGCTGAACAATTCCCTGCTTAAACATGAATAGTTACTAGAAACAAAGACAAACATTGAAAAGTTTCTAGAAACAAATGAAAATGAAAGCACGCATACCAAAATCTCCGGAATACAACAAAAGTAGTATTTAGAAGTCAACTCATAGCAATAAACAAATATATCAGAAGACAAGAAAAAATTATAATTTATTAACTCAACATCTACAACAACAACAAAAAAAAAGCATCTCCAACAAGTAGAAAAAGAACAGCAAAACACTCAACACCTCTAAAAGAAATGAGATTATAAAAATTAGGGCAGAAATAAATGCAATAGAAAATCGAAACTATTAACAAGACCAAGAGTTGTTTCTTTGAAAAGGTAAATAAAATTGACAAACCAGTAGCAAAGCTAACAAAGGAAAAGACAGAAAATACAGAGATAACCCAGATAAGAGATGAAAGGGGCAATGTCATAACAAAACCAACTGAAATTAAAAAGCTAACAATAGAATATTATGAAAAACTATCCTATCTCCATAACTTTTAACCTATATGCAGAACAGATTATCCGGGAGGCTGGGCTCTATGAGGAGAAATGTGGGGTCAGGATTTGTGGACGATTTATCAACAATCTGCGTTATGCGGATGACACAACCCTGCTTGCTGAAACTGAGGAGGACCTGAAGCGCCTGCTGCAGAGTGTCAAGGACT